>NC_069500.1:548679970-548967470 GCF_027579735.1 Bombina bombina
AAGTCCCCCACAGTGTTTGTTGCTACTACCTCTTGAGGAAGTTTATTCCATAAATCAATCACTCTTTCTGTAAAGAAGTGCTTCCTCAAATTACTTCTGAATCTACTACCCTTTAGCTTGAGCTCATGACCCCTTGTTCTTGAATTTTCCATTTTATGTAAAATACCCACAGCCTCAGTTTTACTAAACCCTTTAATGTACTTGAAAGTTGCTATCATATCACCTCTTTCCCTTCTCTCCTCTAAGCTATTATCCTTCTTAGCTTTTCAGATTAGGTCTAGGTACTGTTCTAGATACTTGTCAGTGGGATCTGATTTAAGGGCCTCATATGTTTGGGTGTCTGATAGAATGCGGTTTGCTTCTAGCATATAGTCATCATAGTTTTGAACTACAATGCCCCCTCCCTTGTCCGCTTGTCTTAAGACTAGATCATTGTTATTACTTAAATTCTTAAGTGCTGTTCTTTCCTTATAGGTGAGATTTTTCTTACTAATGTCAAAATTTTTACACATTTCTTCAAGGTCTTGTTTGACCAAGTCTTCAAATAGGGTGAGGTGTTTCCCTTTTGAATGGACTGGGTAGAAGATGGATTTTGGTTTTAGAATGCTGTGTTTAAATGGTTTGTCATCTCCCTCATTGTTAAATGTTGGAGTAATTGTGGAGTGAAGTAGGTTAGATTCATTTTCTAATTCGAGCATATTGTTTAAAGCTTCAGTATCGCCCTGACTAAGGGCTATGGGGTTATCTAATTCTTTTTTTGATTTAGCAAAATGTCTTTGAAGTGTTAGCTTCCGAACAAATTTACTAGTGTCTATGAATAAATCAAATGCATTTGGTTTGCTAGTAGGGGCAAAAGAAAAACCTTTTTTAAGTAATCTTTGTTCCTCTAGGGTTAAAGTGTGGCATACATAATATAGCACCACCTAACAACCAAAATAATCAATCCAGAATTATTTTGGTTGTTAGGTGGTGCTATATTATGTATGGTGGTTAGATCCCCACCTGTGCAGTGTATTCCTAGGTGATTTGTTGATTGGATAATTAGCATTATTACATTAAGACTGGGAATGTCCTTTTTCACTTGCACTGTCTTTCATTGTGGGAGTATATGGTTTTGAATGCCCTGTCATGCTGAGTTGTCCAGCTATGTTTTATCATACCTGGAATGATTGTTTAAATATGCTAGGTGTTGTTACAGTATGATTGATGATCAGGTCCCCACCTGTGCAGTGTACTTGGTGATTTGATGATTGGATAACTAGCATTATTTCATTCTGATTATGAATGTCCTTATCAGCCTGTACTGGTTCCCATTTTGGGAGTATATTATTTTAATGCCCTGTAGCGATGTGATGTCCTGCTATGTTTTCCCATCTCCTGTTTGTCGTATGTCCTTGCACCTTGTTCTATTTTTTCTTTCTTTTCTAGTCTTTGTTTCTTTTCCCTGGTTTTTAATATTGAATATATGTCCACTGGTAGGCGGAATATATAATATTTTGTATGGCGGTGGTATAATGCTGCCATTTATGGTGGAGGGTTGTCACTGGTGTTTATTTGAGGTTACTGGTTTTTATTTTTAACTATATGTTTTGTATCTTGTAGATAAAAATCTGTCTTGAAGAATGCCTTTGAATGGGTCGAAACGTCAACATTGTTTGATTTATTACTACTTTTGGAAAATAAAGATTATATTCTTTTACCTGTTCTACAAGTCCTGTGAGTGCCCTTCATATACATAGCTAACTTATTCATTATTCTGAGGACTGCACCCGGGCTATGGTTGCACAAGAGTGGAAGGAGTGCTAGGCTACCGGCTATTATTTATATATATATGTATATATATATATATATATATATATATATATATATATATATATATATATATATATATGTGTGTATATATATGAACTGGGAACAGAAAAGCACTCCAAAGGTCTTGCCAGGATCAGTAACTTTTATTGTGAATGTTTTCGGGTCACAAACGACCCATCCTCAGACTTACAAAGATAAAAGTGACTGATCCTGGCAAAACCTTTGGAGTGCTTTTCTGTTCCCTGTTCATATTGATATTTTGAGCAGCACCCAAGGCAATAGATACAAAATCCGGAGTGCACATTGTTTGGACTATATATATATATATATATATATATATATATATACATATATATATATATATATATATATATACAGGGAGTGCAGAATTATTAGGCAAATGAGTATTTTGACCACATCATCCTCTTTATGCATGTTGTCTTACTCCAAGCTGTATAGGCTCGAAAGCCTACTACCAATTAAGCATATTAGGTGATGTGCATCTCTGTAATGAGAAGGGGTGTGGTCTAATGACATCAACACCCTATATCAGGTGTGCATAATTATTAGGCAACTTCCTTTCCTTTGGCAAAATGGGTCAAAAGAAGGACTTGACAGGCTCAGAAAAGCCAAAAATAGTGAGATATCTTGCAGAGGGATGCAGCACTCTTAAAATTGCAAAGCTTCTGAAGCGTGATCATCGAACAATCAAGCGTTTCATTCAAAATAGTCAACAGGGTCGCAAGAAGCGTGTGGAAAAACCAAGGTGCAAAATAACTGCCCATGAACTGAGAAAAGTCAAGCATTCAGCTGCCAAGATGCCACTTGCCACCAGTTTGGCCATATTTCAGAGCTGCAACATCACTGGAGTGCCCAAAAGCACAAGGTGTGCAATACTCAGAGACATGGCCAAGGTAAGAAAGGCTGAAAGACGACCACCACTGAAGAAGACACACAAGCTGAAACGTCAAGACTGGGCCAAGAAATATCTCAAGACTGATTTTTCTAAGGTTTTATGGACTGATGAAATGAGAGTGAGTCTTGATGGGCCAGATGGATGGGCCCATGGCTGGATTGGTAAAGGGCAGAGAGCTCCAGTCCGACTCAGACGCCAGCAAGGTGGAGGTGCAGTACTGGTTTGGGCTGGTATCATCAAAGATGAGCTTGTGGGGCCTTTTCGGGTTGAGGATGGAGTCAAGCTCAACTCCCAGTCCTACTGCCAGTTTCTGGAAGACACCTTCTTCAAGCAGTGGTACAGGAAGTAGTCTGCATCCTTCAAGAAAAACATGATTTTCATGCAGGACAATGCTCCATCACACGCGTCCAAGTACTCCACAGCGTGGCTGGCAAGAAAGGGTATAAAAGAAGAAAATCTAATGACATGGCCTCCTTGTTCACCTGATCTGAACCCCATTGAGAACCTGTGGTCCATCATCAAATGTGAGATTTACAAGGAGGGAAAACAGTACACCTCTCTGAACAGTGTCTGGGAGGCTGTGGTTGCTGCTGCACGCAATGTTGATGGTGAACAGATCAAAACACTGACAGAATCCATGGATGGCAGGCTTTTGAGTGTCCTTGCAAAGAAAGGTGGCTATATTGGTCACTGATTTGTTTTTGTTTTGTTTTTGAATGTCAGAAATTTATATTTGTGAATGTTGAGATGTTATATTGGTTTCACTGGTAAAAATAAATAATTGAAATGGGTATATATTTGTTTTTTGTTAAGTTGCCTAATAATTATGCACAGTAATAGTCACCTGCACACACAGATATCCCCCTAAAATAGCTATAACTAAAAACAAACTAAAAACTACTTCCAAAACTATTCAGCTTTGATATTAATGAGTTTTTTGGGTTCATTGAGAACATGGTTGTTGTTCAATAATAAAATTAATCCTCAAAAATACAACTTGCCTAATAATTCTGCACTCCCTGTATATATGTGTTTATATATACAGTATATAAATATATATATATATATATATATAAATATGTATTACAGTCAGTAGTATAGGCACTCCATATAACGATAACAGCCTCCAGGGTGCACTTTCAATAGTGGTCCCCCTATTGAGTTCTTACTTGAGCTTTTACAAATATGTCTTGAGAAAAATTATTTTAAATTCGAGAGGGACTTCTACCTGCAGGTCTCGGGGTCTGCTATGGGGGCTAATATGGCACCTACGTATGCCAACCTCTACATGTCCTGGTATGAACAGTTTATCATGAGACCCCAGGACATGGTAGAAGTTGTTTACTATACCAGATACATAGATGATGTTTTTCTCATCTGGCGAGGAACTACTGAAAATCTCATCTCATGGGTTGATGGACTTAATAATCTGACATTATCGATCAACTTTAAAACTGAATTTGATATTAACATGGTCCACTTTTTGGATCTTAATATCTTTAAAGTTGAAAATGAAGGGTTATGTAGGTTTGGTACCTCTTTATATACCAAACCTACAGACCGCAACTCCTTGATAGAAGCCCATAGTTATCATCCTATGCACCAAAAAAGGGGTATTGTGGCCTCTCAACTCACCCGGGTACTGCGCAACAATACCGAGGCACTAACCAAAGAGACACAACTGAATGAAATGTCTAATAAACTTATTGCACGTGGCTATGACAGTGACATGATAACTAAAGTTAAAGGTGAAGTAATCAAACGTTTTCAGAATTAAACTACTGTCAAAAAGGACAACGCTGCCATTGATGAACACATCAATTTCATTATTACGTTTGACACCATGCATCAGAGAGTTAATGGTGCTATTAATAAACATTGGGATTTGATTAACACAGACAAATCTCTACCATTCCTGCATAAACAACATCCAAGGGTGGTATATCGTCGAGCCAAGAATCTACATGACCTACTGGTCAAGACTGACCCTGTGAGGTGTTATGAGGGACATACCTGGTTGAAATCCAACAAAAAGGGTTGCTTTAAATGTGGGGACTGTGTCACATGCGATAGTATGTTGAAGGGAGACACATTCCAGCATCCACATATTAATAAACGTTTCAGGATCAACCATAGACTCTAATGCACGAGTACCCATGTAATTCACATGCTTATTTGCCCATGCTCCCTTGTATACATTGGTAAAACGGTCACCACTTTTCGGGAAAGAATGGCAGATCATCGCTGTGCAATCAGGGAAGCTCTTACAAAAGGGGACTCTGATCTGCCAGTGGCCCGCCATGTTGCCTGCTGCAAGCATAGTGTCTCAAGTCTAAGAACCATGCTTATTGATCAGGTGCCACCATTGACAAGGGGAGGCAATAGGAGCAATCAATTACTTAGAATGGAAACCAGATGGATATACACACTCAACACCATAACACCGAAAGGGTTGAATACAATGTTGGACTTTGGACCATTTTATACAGGGACCTAAAATAGCACCTAAAAAGCACTTTATTTATGTCAGCCGTGACTACTCTGAGCCATGTCACTGTCTAGATTAAATCAAATCAAATTAAATTTACCAAATCTATGCCACATACTCAATTGTAAGTCCTCAGGTATCTGGTTTTCTACCATACTCTTGGGTGTATGAATGGTTAACGAGTGCACATGTATATGATGTTATACAAAAATCAGTTTGGTTTATTAAGTTAATGCCGTTCTTGTTGTTTAACAAAGTATTTATACAGTGTTCTAATATTGTACCATTCACTCATTTTTGTATACAAAAACATACATAATATGTCCTCTATATCGATAGTTTAGATATTGTTAAAATTAGATGTTTTTAACTGGGTTTTTTTATTCACATTATGTTATCTCCGTACAGTGTCTCATTTCAATTGCTTATCATAAGTTTGCCTGTCACTGATTATAGTATGATGATACATATAATGTGCTCATAATCGTATGTTTACTTTGCTTTGAAAGGCGACCGAGATGCTTCTCTATTGGTGGGCTTATTGTGACAGTGCGTCCTTACGTTTCCTTGCGAGTAGACGTCTCGGCGTGACACACGCTGATGACGTCACTGCCCTCCGACACTACACACGGGCCGCATTTGTGGCTCGGCGTCCTATGGAGAGACATTTGAGTATTAAAGGTGATGGGTTATGATGTTTGGTATACCGCTCTGTATTTTTTCCATGGCTGTATCATGCATTTGACAAAGGGGACGTAATGTTCCCGAAACGTTATGCTTTTTATGTGATTTATTAAATGTTAAGTTTTATATTTTTTCTACTTGCTTATACTGTATATATATATGTATATATATGTGTGTATATATATATATATATATATATATATATGTGTATATTGTAATGCTCGTGGGATATTCCACTATCAGACCGAACTCAGCCAGTAGTCTTGTTATCCCAGCGTTGAGCCGGAATAATAGGGAATATCCCAGAGCAGAGAAAGTTTGCAAGATGAGGTAAGCGGCACTCACCACAGGCAGGAAAGTCCTCAGTGGCAACAGGCAGGAAATCAGAGTAAGGCAGTTCAGGGGTAAACCACCAGAAAGGTCAGGCAGGCAGGGTTTGGCAACAGCAAGGCAGTCCAGGGGTAAACCACTAGAAAGTCAGGCAGGCAGGGTTCAGCAACAGCAAGGCAGTCCAGAGGTAAACCACGAGGATGGTCAGACAGGCAGGGTTCGGCAACAATATATCAATCCAGCAGTTAAGGGTTAAACAGGCAGAGTGGTTAGACAAGCAGAGTTCAGCAACAATGTATCAATCCAGCAGTTAAGGGGTAAACAGGCAGAGTGGTCAGACAAGCAGAGTTCAGCAACAGTGTATCAATCCAGCAGTTAAGGGGTAAACAGGCAGAGTGGTCAGACAAGCAGAGTTCAGCAACAGTGTATCAATCCAGCAATTAAGGGGTAAAGAGGCAGAGTGGTCAGACAAGCAGAGTTCAGCAACAGTATATCAATCCAGCAGTTATGGGGTAAACAGGCAGAGTGGTCAGACAAGCAGAGTTAAGAACAGTGTATCAGTCCAGCAATTTTCGCAGGAATGCCATAAAGTCGTACCACATGCAAGAGAAAAATAGACAATAGCTCTTGGGCAGAAGACAGTTTGGTTAGGGGTACAAAATGAGCCAGTCTGGAAAAGCGATCCACCACAACCCAGATAACTGTATGGTGGTCAGAAGGAGGAAGGTCCACAATGAAATCCATTGTTATGTGTGCCCATGGTTGTTTGGGAATGGACAATGGTTGGAGCAAGCCGTGAGGCAAGGATCGGGGAATTTTGCTGGCAGCACAAGTTGTGCAGGCTTTCACATAATCCTGAGCATCAGACTTCATAGTAGACCACCATACGTATTGGGAAAGACACTTAAAAGTCCTTGTCAAAGCAGGATGTCCTGAGAGTTTACTATCATGAGCCCAGGACAGCACAGGAGTGTGTAGGTTCAGAGGTACAAAAAAGATATTGGAAGCCATGGGGGCTTCAGGAGGTTTACTAGATTGAGCATGTTGCAGTCTTTGAAGAAGGGTGGTATTCAATTAAGCAACCACACAGGAGGGAGGTATGATGTGTTCAATAGGAGCTTCAGAGGAATCATTTGAGTGAGGAAACTGATGGGAAAGGCTGTCAGCCATCTTGTTTTTGGTCCCAGGAAGATAAGAGACCACAAAGTTAAAATGGGAAAAGAACAAGGCCCACCTGGCCGGTCAAGGATTGAGTCGATGAGCAGTCTCTAGGTAAGTCAGATTCTTGTGGTCGGTGAGAATCTGAATGGGATTGGCGGTGCCTTCTAACCAATGACACCATTCAGTCAAGGCCATCTTAATGGCTAAGAGTTCATGATTACCCACATCGTAATACCTCTCAGCAGGAGTAAAGCATTTGGAAAAGAAGGCTACAGGGTGCAACGTGGAGGTTAAAGCATCCCTTTGGGTTAGAACTGCTCCAGCCCTTATCTCGGAGGCATCAACCTCTAAAGTGAACTGCAGGTCAGGATCAGGATGGCAGAGCACAGGAACAGAACAGAAAGCCTTTTTTTAGACAAGTGAAGGCATATATGGCCTCAAGGGGCCAATGTTTACAGTCTTTGTTCCGTTTTGTCAATTCCGTGAGAGGAGCGACTGTTTAAGAAAAGTTCTTTATAAACTTTCGGTAATAATTGGAGAACCCCAAGAATCTCTTTAATTCATTTAATGAAGTAGGTTAAGGCCATTCTAAAACTGGGGTGAGTTTAGCAGGATCCATGGCAAAACCTTCTTTTGAATTGACATAACCAAAGAACTGGATCTGAACTTGGTCAAACTCACATTTTTCTAGTTTGGCTACCAAAGAATTATCTCTGAGATGTTGAAGTAGCTGTCTCATGTGCTTATGATGCTCCTCCAGAGTGGAAGAGAAAATAAGGATGTCATCCAGGTAGACGATGACAGTGCGATTGAGGAGGTCACGGAAGACATTGTTGACAAATGCCTGGAAGGCTGCAGGGGCGTTACATAGCTCAAAGGGCATTATGAGGTATTCGTAATGCCCTGATCTTGTGTTGAAGGCAGTCTTCCATTTGTGGCCTGGGGAGATACGGATCAGATTGTATGTCCCACGTAAGTCCAGCTTGGTGAAGAAGCCAGCATTGTGGAGTGAGTCATACAGTTTGGTGATCAAAGAAATGGGAGAGTGATTCTTGATAGTTATGTTGTTCAAGGCCCTGTAGTTGATGCAGGGTCTGAGCCCACCATACTTCTTACTGACGAAAAAGAAGCCTGCCCCAGCAGGAGAGGAGGAAGGACTAATGAAACGTTTAGCTAGGTTCTCTTGGATAAACTCCTCCATGGATTTGGTTTCAGCTTTGGAGAGTGGATAAGTCCTCACTTTAGGAAGTGGGGCTCCAGGAAAGAGGTCAATTTTGCAGTCATAAGGACGATGGGGTAGCAGCACATTGGCTGCTTTTTTCTCAAACACATCTGCGAAGTCCGCATATACTGAGGGAAGATTTTTAGGAGTCTGTATACTGGCTATGGGGATGCGGAGTAGAGGAGTGACTTTAACAAGGCAGAAGTGGAAACAGGAGGTACCCCAGGAGGCCAGTTGTCCTTCAGCCCAGTCGAACTGTGGATTGTGTATACGAAGGCAAGGAAGACCAAGTATGATAGGCTGTGCTGGGGAATGAAGGACCTCGAACTGTAGCTGTTCGGTATGAAGGACTCCCAAAGTCAGGGTCAGGGGAGCTGGCTCAAAATGGATCAACCCTGAACCAAGGGGGGTGCCATCTAGAGTAGTTATTTTGAGACAATGTATTTTCTGCAGAAGAGGCAAGCCAGCTTGAATCATAAAACAGTGATCCAGAAAGTTTCCAGCTGCCCCTGAATCAATGAAGGCTTAAGTGTGGACAGTATGCTGAAGGAAGGTAAGGGTAACAGGTACCAGAATCCAAGAGGAGTGAGGGGATTAGTAGTGATCATGCTTAGTGGTACCCCAGTGTTATCCCCTAAGCATTGACTTTTCCTGGCCGAATATCACAATGCTTTAGTTGGTGGGTGTTAGATCCACAATAAAAGCATAGTATTAATCTCCTTCTTCTCTGTCTTTCAGACTCTAAAGGTTTGAAGAGGAGAGATCCATGGGTTCCTCTACTGGGGTAACTGGAGCTGTTGAAGGGGTAGAGGATACTGCAGAAACTGGATGAATAGAAGGACGGGAGGGAACGACCCTCCGAGTTCTGTCTCTCTTGGCTTGTCTCTCCTGGAATCGAGAGTCCAGACTGATACAAAGTGTTATAAAGTCATCCAAAGAAGAAGGAATATCACGGGCAGCATTTTGGATTATAAATGTGTGCAGAGCCCTTGGGACTGTTTGTATATATGTATGTGTATATATATATATATATATATATATATGTGTGTGTGTGTGTGTGTGTGTGTGTGTGTGTGAAAATATGTATATACATAGATAGATAGATAGATAGATAGATAGATAGATAGATAGATAGATAGATATCTTTAACTCTTTTGGGGAAACTATCCTGGTATATTATATATTATACCAGGCTTCTTTCTGCACTTCCCAGAGTTCTTTAGATTTAGGTTGTCCTTTGTTTCTTTCTCGGTCCAGGTGATCCCATACTGCCTCTGTAATATTCAGGTCTGGACTCTGTGGAGGCCAGTCCATGACTGTCAGTATTTTATCAGCTGTTTTTCTTCCCATATATGATTTCACTGCATTAGCACTGTGCTTGGGATCATTATCATGCTGAAAAATAAAACCATGCCCAATCAGGTGCTTTCCAGAAGGAATGGCATGATGAACAAAAAGGTTATCCCACATAAATGTATGTACTTCTAGCACTCTAGGCCCAGACTATTGGGCAGCAAGGTCCCAGAAAGGGTTAAAACTTAACCTTTATTCAGAAATCTATAAAATAAGGGTAACACAGTCTTTAAAATGACCAAGACACTAGCAATTGTGAATCGAGATAGTGGTTGAAGGGAATAATATTAAGATAATATAAGGCCTTGATATGTATGTGGTCTCGATACTCCATTATGAAAATCCAATATCCAGGTGATAGGCTCTTAAATAATTAAAAGGATCCAGTCAATCCATCTGAAAGATACAGTCTCGCTAGACAGAGTAGAAAATACCACCCACTAACACAGGGTTAATATTGTTATAATCTACTGTGGAAATGTTGCAGGATATACAAACCTCTGCTACATATAACATAATCTGCTCATATGCCGTATATATATATATTGTTATATTGTTATATAAAAATTCCAGTACTGATTAAATTACATTGAGTGATAGCGTATAATTCCCTCTACGGGATTCGATTCAGAATATATATCAGAACCACTAATCCCTATTAGATGTAGGAGGGTATGCAGCATCTGAGTGTGATATATGTAGTTATTCAACACATGTAACTTCACCATGAAATGATCCACATTATGTATAAACTTGTCAGTTAGGTAAAACTCACACAGTGTGCAGGAATATGATTGTAGAACAAATAACTTTCAGTTCCACTAGTTGATCTATAACCAACTCTTTACATATGGATAAGTGTTTAACGCTGTCCTGAGGCTCTTGTTATATTGCTTGCTCCATGCAGCGGTAGTGACTAATATTTGGTATCAATATGTAACAAACTGCTTAATAGCTGTCTATTGGATTAATTTTAAGAAAGTTGTCACTACCTATAATGATTCTTCAGTTCAGATGCTATGGTAGCATTATGCAGATTATCTGCTTCAATATTCAAATAGTAGTCATAGGAAATTAATTAAAACCATTCTGTACTTGTTTCTTGGCTGCTACCCTTCCACAAAGACCATTCCTGATCAAGCTTCTTAGGACTGTAGAAGGGTCAACTTGGATTCCTGATAAATCTGCCAGATGCTGAGCCAGGTTCTTGTTGGACTTCTTCTGGTCTCTCTAAGAAGAAACTCTGAGAAATTTCTCATCAGATTTTAAAAGTTTTTTTGGCCTTCCAGTCCTTTTTTTGTCCTTGACCTCTCCTGATTCTTCAAATTTCTTTATATCAGTTTGAATACCACATCTTGAGTATCCAGTTTGTTTGCTGTTTTCCCATTGAGAGTAGCCTTGCTGATGCAAAAGTATGATTTTATGTCTGTCAAATTCTGTGATCTTTGTCATTTTTAATGGAATGATGTGGTTGAAAGTTGGTCTTATTAGCAAGCTTCTAATGAATTAAACTCATACCACGTGTGTTTGTAATGCTCAAGCATGTCTTGCACAAACATGATGTAATAGACCTTTTTTACAGCAGTCATTTTGACTTGAAATAGTAGGGCAAATACAGGTGTTAGCAAAGACATTAATTAGGGTTCCATTACATTTAGGTTTATGAGAGCCAGGTTCCTGCTATTGCTCAAGTGTAAAAGGATGTCACATTAAAAACATTCCACTTTAGCCTATAAATCTGATCTGATTTATTTCTGTTTTTTAATATTGCATACCAATACCCTGTATTTTCTGGTTGTATTCTAATAAAGAGACTAAAAAAATGATTATATATAGTCATTATACCATTGCTAATACAACATATCTAATGGTGGCCTAAGACTTTTGCACAGTACTGTTTATAAAACTATAAATATATAAAAATATAATTCAAAAAGGGGCACTTCCTGAATAACATGAAACATATTCAAAATGAAAAGGATGAATTTTTAGACTAAGTTTTGGTTGTAGCATTTCAAACCATTTATTTTAAACAATGACAATATTATCACTGTTATTAATTACCAGCTTCACATACAGCATTGCTGAAAACTGTAATTCCTACCAGTTGTAATTGGTGATTTTTTAAAGTTGGTTAGGCTCTCTATACTTTATATTTTGAAAGGTGTTTCTTCTACCTCTCACACACCCTAACACATCTGGTAATGTAATATAGAATGTACTACAGGTATCACTTCATAATAATATACATTAGTAATTATTAAATACTAGTCTTAAAGCCTGTGTACACAGGCCAAAATGTTTCCAATTCCCTCCCCCCTCCCTCATTTACCCACCTCTCCCTCCAAGAACCTTTCTCTACACTCTGATCCCCCCATCGACTCGGATGCCCTCTCCCTTTCCCCCTCCTTGTTGCTCTCAACATTATTTTTTTCTGCAGCGTAGCAGTCCCACCCACTTTCACCCCCTCCAGCAATGGACCACCTACCCACCTCCCTCCTAAACCTCCCACGCCACCAACGATCAGCACCACCGCTGCCCCATGTAGCGAAAGAATAACATGTTTTCATGTCACATGAAAGTTGGTCTTATTAGCAAGCTTCCAATAAATTAAACTCATACCACGTGTGTTTGTAATGCTCAAGCATGTCTTGCACAAACATTAAGTAAACTTTTTACATGAAAATCACAAGGCATTTACCATTCCTTTAAAAGATATTACATTTTTCTTAGCAATTATATTTTATCATTGAAGGAGAAAAACTCTCAATACAATATTTTTCAGAAAATTATATATTTATGGTGGTCTTTAGGCTTTTTTTGATTCTTTTATTATTTTCAGCATTTTTTTTTCAAGTTATGACCTTTATGCAAATAAAAGGGATTTGAACTTGAACATTCTATTCTTTACCTTTTGTGGAATTGTCCAAGCTCAGCATATTTAGGGGTATAGTAGAAAAAGAAATATATGTTAATGTCATTCAGTGTGTCTTCATTCAACCCAATTAGGTAAAAGTACTGTATGAATGTTACACATGGAATTGTTGTTATTCAAGTGTAATTAAATTCTATCTTCTCCTGAGAAATTTCTTCCAATTTATTTTTATTTACTTTAATGTCAGATGTCTTCTGGAAACTATTACATTTAATATTAGTAAAATTGACCAGAGAATCTCACAATCTCATAATGCAGAGAAGATCAATGCATACTTACTTTAAAGAATTTAAGGGATTTAATATTTTAGGGATTATGTATATAGGCACTCTTGTGAATTGTAATTTTAAAAGATTAAGCAGCACAATGCTGAGTTACTGTGCGTGTTGGGTTTTTTTCTTTTCCTATCATCACAAAAATATGTTATCTATTTATTTTCCTGCTGAATTAGAAATAGAATACTAAAGAAGAATCTCATTATGTAATTTAACCTCATAAATAAACTATACAATTTGTCATTTCGTTTGCTATTCTCTTTCTCTTTCTTAATGTTTCCTTTCTAAAATTTGAAGAAACTCACAATACTGATGAGAATTCTTATAGATAAACTTGCAAAAGAAGATCATTTGGCCCATAATCTGAAAGAGCTCTTAGAATTCATCCTGATAGAAAATGTGTTTTCTCTATTTGAATATGTCACCTTCAATATATAATTGAAGGTGACATAATTCTCCTTTTATATGATACATATATGTCAAATAAGAAGCCATCTACTCACTTAAAAGCTGAAAATAAAGCTGAAAAGAAGACTAGCTGACAGTTTTGGAGCACATACATTTAGCTCTCAATAGAGGGATGGAAACATAGGTTATCTTTATCTAATGATAATATAGATGATCTTACAGAATAATCTATTAGCCTAACATTAATAGCAGGATATTTTTCTTCTTCTAAATAAGTGGAGGCTAAGAAAAAAACAAAATGCATGTAATATTAAAGATTGAAGCTGCCAAAAAATTGGGGCCATATCAAATTCCAAAATGAGTCACTGATAAAGTGCTTGACATTTTACATACATAAATTGCAGAAAATTGGGGCAAAATACATTATGAAAGTATTCTGGAAATTGTTTTACTGTGCATAATGAAGCATTTGATATTCTCATCAATCTTGAAAGGTTTACTGCCCCTTCAAATCACATACCAAAACACAACATCACTCCCACAAGATCAATTTATTCATTTTCAAGTGGTGTGAAATAGCAACAGGTTAATCTTTTTGTCTGCTTAACTAAAAAAATATAGCTGATAATATTCATTTGTCATTTTTACAGCTATCTACTCATCTTCTACAAGTGAATCCTGTAAGGTGAGAAATCTATTAAAATGGGCATTGACAATATGCTCCTTATACGCTTCGAAAAAATTTAGTTCTGAGTTATAAAACTTAAGCAAAAGACCAGAGACTTTACAGTATGTTTGCTTTATGACAATTAATCTTAATTCTGTATGAAACCCAATGTCAAAAAATAAGATTTTGTATATAGTTGTGCATTCATTTGAGAACAAAAGCATTTTTGTTCTGAAAAGGGGATAATCAAAAGAATGCATGGTGGAAATGAACAAAAACAAATGAATAATGCAGAATGTGGTATTATTCCTTCATTTTCAAAATAATGGCTAACATACTTATCTACATATGCTGGAGGGTGCACTAACCAGCTCTTCTAAAGTTAGGAGCCAAGTTGGGAGCCAAGCGTGAAGCCTCCAGTTGGTATGGGCCGGCCTCTAGCATGAAGAGGAGTGGGTTATTTTAAGTACAGGTGATTTCAGCTCTAATTTTTAAACATTTACATTTGCTTAATGAAAATAAATATAACTTTTTTGAAAAATATTCAATATTTGTTTTAAAATAAACAAATACCGATTAGCACAGACACCGAATATTTGCAGAAACATTTCCTCAAATATTCGGTATGAAAATTTCTTGGCTGCACACGTCTAACACATGCACATATATATATATATATATATATATATATATATATATATATATATATATATATACATATATAATATTATATTTATATATATATATATATATATATATATATTACGTGTAAAGCCAGAAATTCAGGTAATCCTAGAATTACACAAAGGCTTCTGGAAAAAAAGCTAATAAAATCATACATTAGGCTTTACCCAGGTGATGCTAGGAGAGTAATGCTAGGTAAACACACCAACAGTAAATTAAACATTTTATTTTGCATTACACAAACACTTATGTTTTGAACAATGTTTTTTTTTACAACAGGAAATTAAACATTTTTATATATCATATGTGGATTTTTCATACTGTATGTTTTGCACCATGTTTTGTTACAACAACAGGGAATTAAACATTTTTATTTTTCAAAATAAAACATTTTTATTTTTTAACATAAAACATTTTTATTTTTCAAAATAAAACATGTTCAGTTTTCAAAATAAAACATTTTTCATTTTTCAAAATAAAACATTTTCATTTTTCAAAATAAAACATTTTCATTTTTCAAAATAAAACATTTTCATTTTTCAAAATAAAACATTTTCAATTTTTCAAAATAAAACATTTTCATTTATCAAAATAAAACATTTTTATTTTTCATATGTGGATTTTTCATATATTTTCTATCATGTTTTTTTGTAACAACAAGAAATTAAACATTTTTGTGTTATTATTTTCTTGTACAGACCGGACTGTCTGTCGCACACGCATTCTGTCTGAGAAACTTTAAATGCACGACGTGGGGGTGGGACCCATGTTTAGGTTCCCAGAGGCGGTTGCGGCACCCGAGGCTCTGATTAGAACAGAACTCTCTGAAGTATATATGCATGATCTCCGTAACGTCACTGGATGCACAACCAATCAGATAAGATCATGCATTAATGGGCGAGGGCAGATACGCTCCAAAGAGTTCTGTTCTAATCAGAGCCTCGGGCGCCGCAACCGCCTCTGAGAACCTAGCCATGGGTCCCAACCACCACTACATGCTTTAAAGGTTTTCGGACAGAATGCGTGTGACATATAATAATCTAACAGACTGTCGGATAACAGTCCGGTCTGTCCGAGAACCTTTAAAGAACAATTTTGGGGGTGGGACCCATGGTTAGGTTCCCAGAGGCAGTTGCGGTGCCCGAGACTCTGATTAAACAGAACTCTCTGGAGCGTATCTGCCCTCGCCCATTAATGCATGATCTTATCTGATTGGTTGTGCATCCAGTGACCTCACAGAGACACAGACCAATCGGATCATGCATTAACGGCTGAGGGCAGATATGCTGTTCTAATCAGAGCCTTGGGGGCCACAATCGCCTCTGGGAACCTAACCATGGGTCCCACCCCCCACGACATGTTTTTAAAGTTTCTCAGACAGAATGTGTGTGTGACAGATAATAATCTGACAGACAAATGTCCGTCGGATAACAGTCCAGTCAGTCCAAGAGCACAATAACACAAAAATGTTTAATTCCCTGTTGTAAAAAAACATGGAAGAAAACATATGAAAAATCCACATATGAAAAATCAAAATGTTTAATTTCCTGTTGTTGTAACAAAAATATTGTACAAAGCATGTGTTTGTGTAATCCAAAATAAAAATGTTTAATTTACTGTCGGTGTGTTTTCCTATCATTACCCTCTTAGCATTACCCGGGTAAAGCCCAATGTATGATTTTCTTAGCTTTATCCAGAAGCCTTTAGGTAGTCCTAGGATTACCCGGGTAAAGCCCAAAATATGATCTTACATTGGGCTTTACCCACAGCCACTGGGTAATCCTAGGATTACCCAATTTCTGACTTTACTTGTAACATATATACTTTTTTTTTTTTTTTGCTAGTTTTGTCATATCACTAAGGGCACGGTGATCAAAAACTTACCAGTATGGAGAGAAATCACACAAAATCTTTGAAAACTTTTTTGCTAGCATTATAATATATTGTATGTGTCTTGTAAGGAACTGTGGTATACCTTTAAGGAATTGTTCTACCTGCCTAACATCCTGTATAAGAAGCTCAACCTTTTCACCAGTCGTTGGTGGTTTATTGAAGCAGTAAGGTTAATCACATCTTACTGGGATCGCTAACCATTTACCTGAAAGGATATCAACTAAGATTCTAATCTCTCGATTCCCTTCAGAGTCCTGTCACCTGTAATCCTGCAACCACAGGTTTCTAAATCTTTCCAGCAATCTGTCTATTTGCAGTTATTCTCATCTGCTTGCCTATTTGTTAGACGTAAGCTTGGCAGTTGCGCTGACGTCATTAGCTACAGCCGGACTGTGTCTCCCTGCCTGCTCACGCTACCAGTGATCTCCGCTGAAGTCTCTGATTTCCCCAGATCCCCTACTGATCTCAGCTGCCGAAGTTACAAGTGACCTCTCTACGGATTACCCTTCCTTCTTAAAACATCTCTCCAGAGGGTTAAGGTAACAATTGCCACTAGCTGGTCTGTGTAATAAGTACTCCACTGCCCATTGGAGTTCATAGCACATACTGGCTAACTCAAGACAGAGTGGCAACCATTACCCCACTACCTATTTGGTTTGCCACACTGTCACAACTCATCACACATTGCAATTAAATTGTTAAGTGGAATTAGGGTAATTTTACCTGGGTTACCAATTTAGGGTCTTACATAATAAATCAGCCATAAGGGGGTTTTGTTAAAACCCCACATTGATTTCTTTCCCTTTACTATAATAAATCCTGCACTGATTCCTAAAAAGATACAAAGTCTGTCAGATAGAATTTGAATTCTTTCCATGATCTTCATGTAGAAAACCAAGCAGTTAAGGCTTGTCTCAGGGAGGTACTTGCTGTAAAGACTGCACCTTCTGACCATCCCCCTGAACTACAGGTATCTCCCCCCAGAGAAATTCTATGGTAATTACTCCCAATTCAGGGAGTTCAGAAATGCCTGTATGTTAATGTTCGAGTTGAAACCTAAGACATACCCATCTGATAGAATAAGAGTCCTCACTGTGATATCTTAATTAAGAGGTGAACCCAGGGCTTGGGCAGACACGTTTTACGAGTCTCAAGATCCCATCCTGGGTTCACTAGACTCTTTTCTAACTGCAATGTCAGCTCTATATGACGACCCGTATAAACAGGTGACCACAGAAAACACTCTCAGGTCTCTCAAAAAAGAGAGGAATCCTGTAGAAAGTTATATAACACAATTCAAAATTTCAGCTAAAGTTTTTCTCTGGAATGAGGTGTCACTCTCAGGGAAAATCAAGGACAAATGCTCACGTATTGGACTACCTGATTCCCTTGAAGATCTTTATACATTATCTACTAACATCGACATACTTAGAAGGCTCCCTAGTTCTTCCACCTACACCTCCAAGGATAACCGACAGCCTATGGAAATTGAGTTCATTAAAGGACCGCTCACTACCCGAGAAAAAAATAGGAGAAGGTAATTGAGCCTTTGTATGTATTGCACATCAGCTGGGCATGAGGTAAAGGATTGCTCTAATCTCGCCAAACAAAAATTTGGTAAGCTTTCTAATCAACATCCATGTCTAAAACTCATTTTGCCTCTTACATGTTATTGCTCTTGTCTTTACAGTGGGAACATCACAAACTCATCATAGACAAGGGGGCCTGTGGGAACTTTATAGACATTCAATATGTAAATTCAAATAAAATTCCTATCATCACTAAGCATAACCCTGTCTCCGTTAAAGTCATTGATGCTTCTCTCTTATACTCTGGTCCTGTGTCTCATCAAACCATTCCACTTCTACTTACGTCTGATACTGGTCATAAAGAAATTACTAGCTTTGATGTTATACCTTCCCCTATGTTCAAGATTGTTCTCAGTATTAAGTGGCTCAAGTTGCATCAACCTACCTTTGATTGGTGCAACCTAAAACTATCCTTTACTTCAGCCTACTGCTGTAAAACTTGTCTCCGCTCATCCCCTCTTCTACAATCTCACTGACACTAAAATCCCAGAACACTATCACAAACGCACACAGACGTCTTTGACAAAAAAGATGCAGATGTCTCTAACACCTCACAGGGCTTATGATTGCCCTATAGATCTCCTACCTGGGGTATCTATTCCATTCGGGCAAATATACCCCCTGTCTACATTGATGACAACCTTAAGAAGGGTTTTATCAGACCTAGCACATCACCAGCTGGAGCAGGTATATTTTTTGTTAAAAATAAGGATAGGTATTTACGTCCAATTATAAATTACAGGGAGCTGAACAAATGCACACAAAAGAATAGGTATCCCCTTCCCTTGATCCCTGAACTTATTGAAAGGTTGCGTGGTGCCTTGGGCTTCACTAAATTGGACCTTAGAGGAGCCTATAACCTTATCAGAATAAGAGCTGGAGATAAGTGGCTTACTGCTTTCAGGACCCGGTATGTTCTTTTTGAGCATACAGTAATGCAATTCGGCCTCTGCAATTCCCCTGCGACATTCCAATGCTTAATCAATTACTTATTCTTTGATATACTTGATGTATACTTAGTAGTATACTTGGATGACATATTAATATATTCCCAGAATATAGAAGAACACAAGACACATGTATAGACAGTGTTATCCAGACTAAGGGAACACAGACTGTACGCAAAACTAGAGAAATGTACATTTGATTCTCATGACATCTCATTCTTAGGCTACCATATCACTGTAGAAGGAATACATATGGAGGACAACAAGGTTCTTGCCATAAAGAATTGGCCCATACCAAGTTCTAAGAAAGACATACAACGCTTATTATGATTTGCTAATTTTTACAGAAAATTCATTCCCAACTTTGCAGCATTAACCAAACCTCTTTCTGACTTCACAAAATTACACAACTAGTTCCTTTGGACGACACTAACACACAACGTTTTTGATCAGCTTAAGGATAATTTCTCAACAGCACCTATCCTACAATTCCCCTATACTAACCATCAGTTCATACTAGACGTAGACGCATCAGAGTACGCCATTGGAGCAATTTTGTCACAGAAAAAATCCTTTAAAGAACCGTTACACCCCGTTGCCTACTATTCCAGACTTATGACACCTGCAGAGGTCAACTACCCAGTAGGTGAAAAAGAGTTGTTAGCTATCAAGTGCTCATTCGACCACTGGCGTCACCTACTCAAGGGGGTGGGGGGCTATGCATCCTATCATCATTTATTCAGATCACAAAAATCTCCAATACCTTCAATCCAATAGGACTTTGTCATCTAGACAACTCAGTTGGAGCTTATATTTTTCACGGTTTCAATTCCTCATCACCTACCAACCTGGGAATAGGAATGGAAAGACGGACGCCCTTTCCAGAAAATACATCAGACCTACACTTACCAATGTCCCTTCTACTGTCATACCAAAACATAGTTTCATTGGTCTTCTATCCAGTCTCATTCCCGAGATTAAAAAGGCTCAAAATGCTGATCTTAATAAACCTTTGGATCAGTTGCAGCTGGATAAGGAAGGAATCCTCTATAACAACAAACAGTTATACATTCCCCAAAGTATGAGATCTCTAATCCTCCAAACTACTCATGACTCACCTCTGGCAGGACACATGGGATCTCAAAAAACATATGACCTCTTGAAACGTTCCTTTTGGTGGCCATCCATGTTTCTTATAGTCAAGGACTATATATCTGCATGTTCAGTTTGTGCCACCTCCAAACATTCTAGACAACACCCTGTTTGATTGCTCCAACCTTTATCTATGCCACAAACTCCTTGGAGTATTTTATCTATGGATTTCATAGTCGATCTACCAACATCATCAACTTTTACCACCATTATTGAAGTTGTAGATGTATTCTCAAAAATGGCTCATTTTATTCCTTCCCAGGGTTTACCCACTTCTAAACAGATTTCTGATTTCTGATTACCTTCAATCCAATAGGACTTTGTCATCTAGACAACTCCGTTGGAGCTTATATTTTTCACGGTTTCAATTCCTCATCACCTACCAACCTGGGAATAGGAATGAAAAGGCGGACGCTCTTTCCAGAAAATACATCAGACCTACACTCACCAATGTCCCTTCTACTGTCATACCAAAACATAGTTTCATTGGTCTTCTATCCAGTCTCATTCCCGAGATTAAAAAGGCTCAAAATGCTGATCTTAATAAACTTTTGGATCAGTTGCAGCTGGATAAGGAAGGAATCCTCTATAACAACAAACAGTTATACATTCCCCAAATTATGAGATCTCTAATCCTCCAAACTACTCATGACTCACTTCTGGCAAGACACATGGGATCTCAAAAAACGTATGACTTCTTGAAACGTTCCTTTTGGTGGCCATCCATGTTTCTTACAGTCAAGGACTATATATCTGCATGTTCAGTTTGTGCCACCTCCAAACATTCTAGACAACACCCTGTTTGATTGCTCCAACCTTTATCTATGCCACAAACTCCTTGGAGTATTTTATCTATGGATTTCATATTCGATCTACCAATATCATCAACTTTTACCACCATTATTGTAGTTGTAGATGTATTCTCAAAAATGGCTCATTTTATTCCTTCCCAGGGTTTACCCACTTCTAAACAGATTTCTGATATGTTCATCAAAGAGATTGCTCGTCTCCATGGTTTACCTAAGTCAGTATATGTGACAGGGGTACCCAATTTACCTCTAAGTTTTGGAGACAGTTGTGTGAGGCCTTACACATCAACCAGAGGCTTAGCACTTCATTCTACCCACAAACCAATGGGCAAACTGAAAGGACAAACCATTGGTTGTAACAGTACTTAAGGTGTTATTGTTCCCATCAACAAGAATCCTGGGCTTTCTATCTAATTAGCCAAATTTGCTTACAATAACATCATCAACTCCTCCACTGGTTACAGCCCTTTTTTCATCAACTACGGACTGCATCCATGATTCAATCTTCTTCCCAAGATTGACTCACCTTGTCCCCAAGTTAACGACATGGTAGACAATATTTCCCAAACCTTCTCCTCTGTACTCAATATCAAGGAGGCACAATCTTCACAACAGAGATATTACAACCTCAGAAGCAACCTGAATACAAAATTGGACAGCTTGTGTGGCTATCCACAAAAAACTTAAAACTCCACAACCCATGCAGAAAAATTAGCAAGCTGTTTATTGGTCCTTATCCCATTATCTCCATTACCAATCCCACTACTGTAACTCTCCAACTTCCTCCTACCTACAGGATACATCCAACGTTCCACGTTTCTTTAATCAAACCATGTAATTCCTCTCTTGGTAACCTTGAAAACCCTAAGCATCTCACTGATACTGACCCCGAACAACAGTTCACAGTATCTTAGATTCCAGAAGGAAATATGGACGTTTATACTATTTAGTGCATTGGTCTGGTTATGGACATGAAGAGGACTCCTGGGAACCTGCCTCTTATCTTTCTGCACCTAGATTGGTTTAATTGTTCCACAGACGTTATCCTGACCATCCTCAGCCATAGAACCTTGCAGTGGTTCCTTTGTTGGGGACTATGTAAGGAACTGTGGTATACCTTTAAGGAATTGTTCTACCTGCCTATCATCCTCTATAAGAAGTTCCGTCATCAGCTACGGCTGGACTGTTACTGCCTGCCTGCTCACGCTACCAGTGATTTCCACTGCAGCCTCGGATTTCCTCAGATCCCCTACTGATCTCAGCTGCCGAAGTTACAAGCGACCTCTCTACGGATTACCCCTCCTTCTTAAAATATCTTTTCAGAGGGTTAAGGTAACAATTGACATTTTCCGGTCTGTGTAATCACTGCCCATTGGAGTTCATAGCACATACTGGCTAAATCAAGACAGAGTGGCATCCATTACCCCACTATCTATTTGGTTTGCCACACTGTCGCAACTCATCACACATTGCAATTATATTGTTAAGCTGCATTAGGATAATTTTACCTGGGTTACCAACTCAGGGTCTTACAGTCTCACCTCCACATCTAGAACACTGAATAGGGACCTCACAGTACTGATGAGACCTCTACAAAGCAGAGAACTTTACATCTTTGAGCCCTAAGACATTACTGCAAATATAAGTAATATATTTCATATGCAATTTAATTTAACAAACTTGCATCCCATGCTGCATGACTTAATGAATATGCCAGGAAACTCAGAATACACAGTCCTGACATATTCCGTAAATCAGATTCCCCAGAGGAGGCCCACTAACACATTTGTTGTGCAACATCTATTTTATTTTCAGACAAAGCATCCGGATTTTTACTTTCATTCAAAAGGGCTGTCAACAGTTATTAACAGTGCAAGTATGTGACCTATTATTTAAAGGACCATTAAATACAGTAAAATTACATAGTCAATGCAACAGTCAACCAAGCATCAGATTTTTTTCTGACAAATTTAAAATGTGCTTTAATTTCCCTGTCCTGTGTTACATAGCAACCATCAGCCAGTCACAGACTCTTATACATCTTCAGTAGTAGCTGGTGCCTAATGAAGTGTGCACATAAGATCATGCACACTCCTCCAAGAATGAGAAGTTGTCCATTTACAAATTTTTATTTGCATTAGCTCTTTTACAGACAAAGGGCTCTATCATACTCCAACAAAAAAAAAAAACTTAAACAAGGGAAATAAAGCATGTGATAAATCAATTGTTATACATTACTGCAAACTTAGCTGCTATATAGTGCACAAGATGTCCTATTTGTTTTGTAATGTTCCCTATGGGCCTTGCATCCAGACCTTAACTGCCTAGGACTCTGGGAACAGTGCAGCTTCCTGAGAGTGCTATTGAGCACCCAGGGCTGTGCATGTTGCAGGGTCATGGGATGTGTACCCTGTCCAGTCTGAGAGTGCAGCCCCCTTCCGTGTTTTGTATGTGTCTAGGGTGATTACATAAGTCTGTGCACCCTTCACTTGTTCCCAGTTTGTTTGATTGAGAACTTGCATTCTTTGGCTGTTTAGGGACCCAGGTTTTGGGAGAGACCTTGACATGGTACCTGGGCTTGTCCCATTTGGCCAGATGCGGTAACTAACTCTTCCATTTTTGCTTTTAATATTAACTGAGTGCTTGCAAGCGAGTGCTGGACTTCCTCTGTGTGCTGTATTAATTTGTTTTGTCATTTCCCCTATGGGCCTTGCACCCAGAACTGTCTGGGGTGCACCTTCCTGAGATTGCTATTGAGCACCCAGGGCTGTGCATGTTGCAGGGTCATAGGATGTGTACCCAGTTCAGTCTGAGAGTGCAGTCTCCTTCAGTGTTTTGTATATATATACATATATATATAGAAATATATAGATATATATATATATATATATAGATATAGATATATATTTATAAAATTAGTTCAAAAGCATGCACTCCATTCAACCAGATAACAAATGCCACAGTGCTTCACAATCAATAGGAAAATAGTAGTACAGAAGTCAGCACTCATTGGTCTTGTTAGTGCTGACTTCTGTACTATATATATATATATATATATATATATATATATATATATATATATATATATATATATATATATGTTGTGTGTGTGTATTGGAGCTCTTTCTACTCAAATAACATAAAACATAAAAAACATTTTATTCAATTTTAATGTGTAATATGTGTTCTACTGTAAATTGTTTACATTCCAATGTTCTTCACATAGTAGTGAAAAAAATGTTAAATCATATTCATGCAATATTCATATTTAATAGTGTTATTGTGTGTATTTACTGTAAATTTGTAACATTCCAATGTTCTTTACATAGGGGAATATGTTCTAAGTATTTTTAAATATATATTCCTGTATATATGTCTGTATAAATCTATAGCTGTTTATATTCATATAGATATCTTTTTTTAATTAATCATATACTGTATATATCCAGATTGCATGTGGTAACATTTAAGGCCTTTTAAGCATGTTTGGCTTTTTTATTATTATTATTATTATGAAAACAGGGATCAAAAAGGATTTGTAAAGGTCAAGCTTAATGGGATTTTTGTCTTCTTTCAACCTCATCTGCAATGTTTCCATATTACCATTTGACAGTGTTATGTATAATACTTCACACTGCAGTGGACTTATTTTAAGTCCCTGAATATGAAACACTGGCATTAATACTTGCTCAACTTAATATGCTATTTACTGTAAATTCTAATGAAATTAAATAAATAAATAAACATTTCTGAAATAAGTTAAAAAGGAATAAAATACCTACACCACATAATTATTTTTTACAAAATTACACTCCGCATGGCCACTATGTTTCCCAACGTATAAAACCATTTAAATGCTATGGTTTGATTGATCGCTGTTAAAAAAAATCAGAAATATTATATATTAACATTAAAAGATGAATGTTTACTATTTGGAGAAGCATAAGTGATAGTCTTATGTAGAACAACATAACACCTGTTTTGCCAAATACACCTTCTTAATATAAACACTTTAAAGCATAAAAAGTTTAATGCTCAAGAAAGTAATTGGCATAAAAAAAGGAATATTTCTTAAACAGAGATCCGGCTGAAACTGGATCTGGAAAAAAAATAGGTTAAGTGTAAATTATATTCAGCACATTGCAGCAGATCAATACAGTAAGCAGAGAAGGAAATATGATATTGCATTACAGATTTTGTGAATCTATACACACAGCAGCCAGAAATGTTTGCTGTTGAATAAACAATGCAGTGAAAAAAAAGATGCACAGACGTCTATTGTGATTGTCTGGTCATAAACCATAACAGATCAAGAGAAAGATGATTTACTGGCAAGACTTTTGTTTTATACTGCTGTTCAACATGGAAACGTCTAAATATAGCATCAAATGTTGTACCTTTCTATATAATATCTTTTAGCTATGGGTTGAGTTTTATGGGTTTTTTTTTTTTTTTCTTATATTGCTTTATTGATTTAGGAGCAAAATCCCTGTTCTGTAAATACTTCACCAATATTAAGGAAAAAAATATCAAATGCATGTAGTGTAGCAGCATAATTTTAAAGGGACAGTCTAGTCAAAATTAAACTTTCATGATTCATATAGGGCATGCAATTTTAAACAGCTTTCCACTTTACTTTTATCATGACATTTTCTTTGTTCTCTTGGTATTTTTTATTGAATGCTAAACCTAGGTAGACTAATATGCTAATTTCTAAGCCCTTGAAGGGAATTTTGGCAGTTTTTAACAGCTAAAGGGCATTAGTTTATGTGTCCATATAATTAATATTGTGTTCACTCCAGTGGAGTTATATATAAGAGGGCACTGATTGGCTAAAATGCAAGTCTGTCAAAAGAACTGAAATAAGGGGGGAGTCTGCAGAGGCTTAGATACAAGGTAATTGAAGAGGTAAAAAGTGTATTGTGATGAGAGCAGGATGTGATGTTACTAGTTGGGGGCGGGGCTTAGGTCCGGTAGTCTGTGTCGCAGTTAGTTAGTGAAATCAACCTGACCAGATGTATGTTTCTGTGCTCGGTAATAAAATAGAGTTGTACCATCATTGCTGTGTCCTGCATATGTCCTGCATCTCAAGACATGGTGTCAGAAGTTCTGGACTGCGCTTCTGTTCCTGATCGATTGCAATGTCAAAGTTTACCCCACCTGAGCCTTTTGACTTCTCTCAGCCTGCAGCTTGGCCCACATGGCGTCAGCGGTTTCAGCGCTTCAGGATTGCATCCAAACTGAACAAGGATAGTGGTGAAGTACAAGTTAATTCTCTTTTATACTCTATGGGGAAAGATGTGGAGCCAGTGTTCAATGCCTTTACTTTCCAAGAAGGGGAAGAATGTAATTTTGATATAGATATGGATAAACTCAGTGCCCACTTTGTGCCCAAAAGAAATGTGATTCATGAGAGAGCTTGTTTTCACAAACGTAATCAGCGTGTGGGAGAATCTGTGGAGTCATTTGTGCGCAGCCTATATGAACTAGCTTAATTCTGTGAGTTTGGTGTTGCTAAAGAAGAGCAAATCAGAGACATAATAGTTATTGGAATTGCAGATGCTGAAGTCTCACTGTAGCTGCAGTTAGAGCCTGATTTAACGTTAGATGGGGCTATTAGGATGGCCCGCCAGAGTGAACTGGTGAAAAAGCAAAGTGCTGATCTGAGGTCTGAGAGTATTGTGGATGAAGTGCAACAGTCTAGGAAAACTGCTAGTGAAAGGCACAGTGTGAGCGGTAGATCTAAAGTACTGGAAAGGCCTAGAAGTGGATGGGCGCAACATACCCGATGCACACGGTGCTACCGGGCCCATGATCAGAGTGTTATATGCCCGGCCAGAGATAAAAGATGCAGAAAATGTAACAGAATGGGTCATTTTGAAGTGGTGTGTAAAACTGAATACATTAAGGAGATGCAGGTGGACAGTGACCAGGAGGGTCAGGAAGTGTCTTTTGTGGGGTCCGTTGTGGAACGGACAAGCTCAGAGGAAGATTGGAAAGTTACTTTTACTGTAATGGGAGCCAAAGTTGATTTTAAGATTGACACAGGAGCAGATATCACTGTAATGTCTTTTGCTGAATTTATAAAACTGCCTCGACAGCCCCAGCTGGCGAAGGTTACTACAAATGTCCATAGTCCTGGTGGCCGCATTGATTGTGTGGGGAAATTTCTTGCCAGCTGTGAGTACAAGCAAAGGAAGTTCACCATGTGGGTGCATGTGATCCGAGGTCAGTGTGTTAACAATTTGTTGAGCAGAAAAGCAGCCTGTGACTTGGGCCTCGTGGCCAGAGTGAATGAGATTTCCGAAGATATTTTCGGCGAGTTGGGCCTACTGAATTGCAAACCAGTTCGCATAGCACTTAAAAGTGATGCAGTCCCATACAGTATTTCTACTCCCCATAGAATTCCATTCCCGCTCATGCCTCAAGTGGAGAAAGAGCTTATGCGCATGAAGTCTATGGGGGTTATTGAAGAGGTTGTTGAAGTGACTGATTGGTGTGCCCCCATTGTTCCGGTTGCAAAGAAAAATGGAAAAGTGCGCATCTGTGTGGACCTGAAAAGGTTGAATGAGGCAGTGAAGAGAGAGAGATTTGTGCTGCCGACATTAGAAGTTATAGTTCCAAAGTTGGCTGGGGCGAAGTTCTTCTCCACATTAGGCACTTCTAGCGGCTTTTAGCAGATCCCCCTGGATCCAAAGTGCCGCAAACTGACTACCTTTATCACACCGGTAGGTCGGTTCTGCTTCTGCAGACTCCCCTTTGGGATATCCACCGCTCCTGAAATCTTTCAAAGGGAAATGAGTTCTCTCCTGAGTGACCACGTGGGCACAGCGGTCATCATGGACGACATTCTAGTGTATGGGTCTACAGTGGAGGAGCATGATCAGCGTTTAAGTTGTGTGCTGCAGGCTATCAAAGAGTCTGGACTGAAGCTGAATAAAGAAAAATGTCATTTTAGGAAAACTGAATTATGTTACTTTGGGCACATCATCAACGGGGATGGCATCAAGCCAGACCCCGAGAAAATTCTCGCTATTGAACAGATGAAAAGTCCTTCTGATGTACATGAGCTGAGACAGATATTGGGCCTTGTAAATTATGTGGGCAAGTTTCTTCCAGATTTATCAACAGTTTTACACCCTATCACAGAGTTGCTTAAGAAAGATGTTGCCTGGGTCTGGGGACCTTCACAAGAAAAAGCTTTCCTGCAGGCCAAGTCCCTGCTGGGGTCTGCCCCAGTGCTGGGGTTCTACGACCCTTCAAAAAAGACTGTGGTTAGTGCCAATGCAAGCAGTTATGGGTTGGGGGCTGCACTCCTGCAGCTGAATGAAAATAAACTACAGCCCATTGCCTACTGTTCCCGCACACTGATGGCTGCGGAGTCAAAATACGCTCAAATTGAGAAAGAGTGCCTGGCTGCAGTTTGGGCCTGTGAGCGCTTTCAGAGTTATCTAGTGGGTTTGGAGAAATTTAGTCTGGAACTGACCACAAACCGCTAGTCCCTCTAATCAACTCCTATGACATTGACAAAACACCCTTGAGATGCCAGAGACTTTTAATGAGACTGCTCAGGTTCAATGTTCAGGCAGTGCATGTGCCGGGGAAGCAACTGGTTGTGGCAGATACAATATCCAGGCTCCTGCTGGCTGCTGCTGAAGAATCCTCCACAGAATCTGACGTGAAAGTGTATGTTGATTCAGTTCTGGCCTCTAAGTCCATTTCTTCAAGGAAACTGGAGGAAATAAAGAATAATATTAAAGACATATTTGGACACAGATCTGCAAGAGGTTATAAAGTACATAAAAGAAGGCTGGCCCGAGAGCCGGGCAGCCTGGATGTCTTTAAGTGCTTATCAGCCAGAGAGGTCGCAGCTCACGGATCTGGAGGGGTTGGTGCTGTTCCAAGACCGCATTGTAATTCCTGTCAGCATGAGGAAGGAGATGTTAAACAGGATTCACAATGGCCACTTAGGCATTACAAAGTGCAGAGAAAGGGCAGCTACAGCTGTGTGGTGGCCTGGGATCAGCTCCGACATTGCAAATCACGTGTCTAAATGTGCCTTTTGCCGGGAACGCCAACCTACTCAGAGAAGGGAGCCCTTGATTTCTACTCCGCTGCCTGCGGGGCCATGGCAGAAAATAGCTGCTGATTTGTGTGAACTGCATGGGAAAAAGTTCCTTGTTGTGATCGACTACTATTCCAGGTATTTGGAAATTGCACCCCTGAATGATATCACAAGTCAGGCCGTTATCATTCGCCTGAAGAGCTTGTTCGCCCGGTGGGGCATTCCAATGGAGCTGGTGAGTGATAATGGTATGCAGTTCGCTTCTACAGAGTTCAGTGCTTTCAGCAGGGAATATGACTTTGTACATTCCACGTCAAGTCCACATTATCCGCAGGCCAACGGAATGGCTGAAAGGGCAGTTCAAACAACAAAATTCATCCTAAAGCAATCTGAGCCGTACCTAGCCCTCTTGTCATACAGGACAACGCCCATTCAGGCTACCGGGTTTAGCCCGGCACAGCAGATGCTAGGACGCCAGATTCGCACCACTTTGCCCTCAGTGGGTGTCTTCAAGCCGCCTGGCCCTGTTCCTCGGGACGAAGTCCTTAGGAGGGATGAAGAGGCCAAAAAGGGTTATCGTTTCGTCTACGACAGGAGACATTCTGTCAGGCCCTTACAGGAACTGAAAGCGGGCCAAAGTGTCAGCATTAAACTGGATGATGAGAAGAAATGGAAGACGTCTGCTACAGTAGTTGGCCACTCTCCAGAACCAAGGTCTTATACAGTCCTTACTAAGGGAGGGACGGTTACACGCCGTAACCGAAGACATCTTCAGCCTGTACCTGAGAGTCTGGAACTGGATGCCTCAGTACCACCGCCGGGGGGATCCCCTGTGCTAAGAGAGGTGCCTTCCCCTCAGCAAGACCACAACGGGGATATATCTTTGCCTCCAGCGGACTCTTGTTCACCATCTTCTGTATCAGAGGACAGTTCATGCAAAGTTACATCAAGCGGAAGAGTGGTGAGACTTCCAGCCCGATATAGGGACTGACTTTAGATAGAACAGTGACCGGAAGTATGGGCAGAATAATCCCATGGTCACTGTGGACTAGGGTAGTCTACCCCGATGTCCAAGTCAGGATGTATTTAATGTGCTTATATTTTCTAACCTATTTGTTTATATATTGTTAAAAAAAAATTGTTGTTGTATACTATGTTCGTATACCTTGTTATTTGTTTTATACAAATATATGCTTCGTCTTTGAAGATGTGATGAGAGCAGGATGTGATGTTACTAGTTGGGGGCGGGGCTTAGGTCCGGTAGTCTGTGTCGCAGTTAGTTAGTGAAATCAACCTGACCAGATGTATGTTTCTGTGCTCTGTAATAAAATAGAGTTGTACCATCATTGCTGTGTCCTGCATATGTCCTGCATCTCATGACATGTATTACTATAACAGTGTTGGTTATGCAAAACTGGGGAATGAGTATTAACGGGATTATCTATTTTTTTAAACAATAAACATTTTCAAGTAGACTGTCCCTTTAAAATAATCTATTTTTAATAAAAGATTTTTATATACCCATAACTGGCATTATTGATTGCTCATTGATTGTACATTTTATGTATTGCCTCAAACAAATTGTAACATGTTTAAATAGATGAATATTCCAGATAGGGGTTGGCTATAAAAATGGTATCTTTATCAGCCGGTGAGCATGCAATCCTTGTGTATCAGTTTTCCACAAACATGAATTTCCTGTTAAATTCATGGTTAATTTAAAGGAGCTATATATTAATAAGGCTTGTACTTGATTAAGAAACACTTGCCCAAAACAATACTGATATTTTATACCGCTTAAAACGTTTGTTGTTTTCAAAATCTTAATATTCTATGAGAATAACCAGCAGAATGACTCATGTGGCATTTTTGTGGGATTTTGAAATTTGAGTCTAGTCCAGTCTATTTAAAAAACATTTAAAATTTACTTCTCTAGTTGTTTTGCCATTTGCTTCATTCTGACTAAACTTCAGTGGCATTTTGCAACAGAAAACAATTCATCAACCTTAGCTTCTTGAAAACTCAGTCGGGCCTGTTTTGGCAGCTTGTACAACTGTTATTAGTTCAAACGTTTATAAGCATAAGCATTTTCTGGGTGAAGAAAAAATAAAAATATAGCTTAAATTGCACAATTATAAAACATTTATACAACTTACACAGCCTCTAAGGTGGCGATCTTCCTATATATATATATATATATATATATATATATATATATATATATATATATATATATATATATATATTTTTATATATATATATATATATATATATATTTATATATATATACCTAAATATAATCATCTATATATATAGGTAAATATATATATTGTACCAAAATACTATCAGATATATGTAGAAATCTGTATTTATGAATAAATAGCTATGTGAAGAACATTGGAATGTGAAATATTCATATTTTTATGTTGGGTTAAGCGCACTTGAGAATATGTGTTCTAGTAAGCAAGAGTGTTAGATTTTTTCCACATTTTCTCCCTTGACCTCTATGGGGGAATAGATTATTGTGCACCAATATTATAACTTTGTTTTTTTGCGAGCATAGGGTTAGTGCCCAAGCGACAACTTTTTACTTTTAATTGGTAATATGAGCGCAACCCAACACGCACAAAAAGTTTACTTCTATCCTAGTTAGCGGATGAGCAAAAGCGCTAAATAGCGCTCCACTCGTAATATGTCCCTTAGTGTTGAATGTCCCTCTTACGTTCTCCCTCACAAAAGCATTTAAATGAAATAGTTCATGTGGTTAAACTATGCCCCTCTTTTAAAGATCACATCATACATGGCACTGTGGCTGAGCTCTGTAGCAACCGGCAAGTTCCAGTCAGCCTTTCATCCTTCAGAGGTCGATAAAATGAGCAGCGCCTTGAGACCCTTACGGGTGATTAGCCGCGCTTTACAAGTACCCAATACAATACAATACAATAAATTAAATTGCTAATTGTTTTACTTACAGGAAGTTACCAACAAAATGAATGATAACATTAAACCATGCTGCAACACTGGACAAAACTTTTAATCTACAAACAATACAATATTTTCTTCAGTGTTGACAGTGCACCTAAAAAACCTGTCAATATGTCTTAATCAAATACTTCAATAGTATATGACATTACACTTTGCCTTTCCTATTTCTTAAGCTTCTAAAGTGTGTACTACACTAAGCATTGTAACCCAGAACCACTCATGATAGTGATATTCTTGGTGCATATTTACCAGGTAACTGAAATATTTAATTCCACCTTTGGATGTTTCACTCTGATAAATATTCCCACACACATATATTAGCAGGTCAACATAGCTAGTGTTTATGGGGTGATATGGGAAATGCCTCTAAGTTATATATTCCATTATATTCTCAAATTGCTTACAAGACAATGTGATTGAGTTCTGGCTTTAAATATTGATGTATTGGAAACATAACACTCCAGAAGGAGTAGAAAGTTAAGTTCCTTGTGGATCATTACTAAACATACATCTTTTTAATGTTTATTGAGTTAAATGTCTCCACCTTTGCTGAATGTTCAGGATGCAAAGTGATGCCCTGCAATTAAATTAAAAAAGAACAACATAATTCAGAGATCTGAAGAAGGGGAATGGGTACATACAGTAATTGACAGATTAAATTACAAAGAAGAGTTTATGTTCTTGTGCATATGGCATAATAACGAATAATAAGTGTTATGGCTAAACAAAAAGAACTATATGCTAAAATGTTACATGTTTTTACTACTAATCATAGCACTGAACAATAAAAAAATATCCAGACCCCAGCATTAAATATTGTTAGCTTTTTGTCATTTTATTTTTCATTAGACATCTAAGGATTTATAAACAATGATTTAAGGTAAGTACATACTAATCAGCTGACCCTTTTTGATATGTTGAACATCTAAATAATCTACTCTGCTATTCAAAAACTGATGGTATAGTATATTATAATTTGAATTAACAAGATAACAGTAAATCCTTTCATGTAATCATTAAAAAAATATTAGCAATGATACAATATTTTGAATTTATTTATTTAACTTTGTTAAATAAAGTGTCCTTTAGAGTTTAAATTCTAGAATGCTATATTTCATAACGTTCTACATCTTTACATACTTTTGTAAGTGGGAAATTGTTTTTTTTTTAAATAAGTACTGTGGCATGAAACATCATACAGTAGGCTAAATAAAGTATTTCTTATTAGAAATATATTTGAGCATATATATACATGTCTAAAGATTTATTTTATATATATATATATATGGTCTGAGGAAGGGGTGAATGCCCCGAAACGTCACTACCAATAAATAGTTATTGTACTTAAATCCAGTGAGTGCTTATCCTTATCTTGATTGAATACCCTGCCAAGCACCCTGGTCTATGTTTGGGTTGGCGAGTGAGAGTGCACTAACTTGGAGTCTATATATATATATACATACAAAGTTTGTGGTGGTGGTGGATGGAAAAAATTGCGATGAATAAGTATATCAAGTGTTAATATAGTATTGAGTGTACTCAACTACTATGTCTCAAAAATGTATAGTTTGAGAGTCTAAATAGTTCATTAGTGGTGCAGACCCATTAAATAACTATATACATAAGATGCAAGAAGGGAAATGGCACACAATAGTGGCATTCATAAAAGACTGGGGTTTCAGCACACTTTTAAAAAAAACAAAACACTTGCTTAGGATATAATATCAAAAAAGTGGTTTTATTATGCACAACTCCGCCTAGAGTCCTGGGCAGGTCCACATCAACAAGGCATAGAGTTTCCGCAGCAAACACAGCCAGCATGGATGTCACGTTAGTCAGTCAACAAATCGCCAACACGTGTTTCACCCCCTTGTCATCAGGGAGACGGGGCTTCCTCAGGGCATCTGAGGAAGCCCCGTCTCCCTGATGACGAGGGGGTGAAACACGGCTTTGAGCGGCTTTGAATGGAACCAAGCAGAGTAATTCTAAATGAAAGGTGGATGTATTCTACATGCTGAACGAGCACTTCCGTAATGTGGTGAAAGCTAATACAGCTGGGACGACGTACCGCTGCAGAATTCTTTAAGCAAGCAAGTAAAAAGTTAGTGACACACAGGAAGAACCGACGGCTTGGTGAGGTTGATGGCGAATATGAAGGGTACAAGGAAAGGTGCAGTTGACAGAGGGGTACACTAATACAAATATAGTATCCTCCTGTACCAATTCCTATGTTTACCTTGCTTCTTGTTTCCTAATCTGTTTCTAATGGCTGCCTCCCCCCCTGCCTGCTTTAGCCTGCTTGGCTGGTTCACTACTACTTCTAATAACTGCTATCTGCTCCTGGCTTACATCTGCGTAAAGGCAATTGTCTGTTTCATTGCTTCATCACTAATAACTGTTGCATAATGTGCATGTGCTTGTCCGACAGCCGAATATAGACTGCCAACTTGTTTGTTTGCTAACTTTTCTCAGAAGGTTCTAACTAGCCTGAACTGAGTCTAAGTGGACGGTTCACGTGTTCACTGTTTTGTATAAAGTTGGCACTATACTTATTCCGCCTTATCTATGTATATGAACGTATACTTTAACAGCTCTGCAAAGGTTTATAACATGTCAATTTGCTTATACTTATGTAACAGATGCCAAGTCCTGTGAATAGGATTAGTATATTCTCCATAGGTGGTTTCAGTTTTTACTAAAACCTATAGTGGTCTGAATATTACCTGAGAATATCTTCTCTGTTTACTACACATTGCATTTCACTTATATGTTACAACTGTTTTGATGCATTCTATATCAGTTCAGCTTGGATAGTCATAGGGGTCGGTCCCTTTTAGTATTTAATTCTCACTTTAGAAATTTATTTAGTCACTTATTTTGTATTCTGTTTCTATGGTATGTTATGATAATTAACTCTATGCCTTGTTGATGTGGACCTGCCCAGGACTCTGGGCGGAGTTGTGCATAATAAAACCACTTTTTTGATATTATATCCTAAACAAGTGTTTTTTTTTTGTAAAAGAGTGCTGAAACCCCAGTCTTTTATAAATGCCACTATTGTGTGCCATTTCCCTTCTTGCATCTTATGATCTTATGTATGTATATATACAGTATCCCACAAAAGTGAGTACAGCCCTCACATTTATGTAAATATTAGATTATATCTTTTCATGTGACACTTTGCTACAATGTAAAGTAGTGAGTGTACAGCCTGTCTAACAGTGTAAATTTGCTGTCCCCTCAAAATAACTCAACACACAGCCATTAATGTCTAAACCGTTGGTAACAAAAGTGAGTACACCCCTACATGGAAATGTCCAAATTGGGCCAAATTAGCCATTTTCCCTCCCTGGTGTCATGTGACTTGTTAGTGTTACAAGGTCTCAGGTGTGAATAGGGAGCAGGTGTGTTAAATTTGGTGTTATCCCTCTCACACTTTCTTATACTGGTCACTGGAAGTTCAACATGGCACCTCATGGCAAAGAACTCTCTTAGGATCTGAAAAAAAGAATTGTTGCTCTACATAAAGATGGCTAAGATCCTGAAACTGAGCTGCAGCATGGTGGGCAAGTCCATACAGCAGTTTCACAGTACAGGTTTCACTCAGAACAGGCCTCGCCATGGTCGACCAAAGAAGTTGATTGCACATGCTCAGTGTCATATCCAGAGGTTGTCTTTGGGAAATAGACGTATGAGTCCTGACAGCATTGCTGCAGAGGTTAAAGGGGTGGGGGGTCAGCCTGTCAATGTTCAGACCATATGCCGCACACTGCATCAAATTTGTCTGCATGGCTGTCGTCCCAGAAGGAAACCTCTTCTAAAGATGATGCACAAGAAAGCGTGCAAACAGTTTGCTGAAGACAAGCAGACTAAGGACATAGATTACTGGAACCATGTCCTGTGGTCCAATGAGACCAAGATAAACTTATTTGGTTCAGATGGTGTCAAGCGTGTGTGGCGGCAACCAGGTGAGGAATACAAAGACAAGTGTGTCTTGCCTACAGTCAAGCATGGTGGTGGCAGTGTCATGGTCTGGGCCTGCATGAGTGCTGCTGGCACTGGGGAGCTACAGTTCATTGTGGGAACCATGAATGCCAACATGTACTGTGACATACTGAAGCAGAGCATGATCCCCTCCCTTTGGAGACTGGGCCACAGGGCAGTATTCCAACATGATAACAACCCCAAACACACCTCCAAGATGACAACTGCCTTGCTAAAGAAGCTGAGAGTAAAGGTGATGGACTGGCCAAGCATGTCTCCAAACCTAAACCCTATTGAGCATCTGTGGGCATCCTCAAACCAAAGGTGGGGGAGCGCAAGGTCTCTAACATCCACCAGCTCCGTCATGTCGTCATGGAGGAGTGGAAGAGAACAGTTGCAACCTGTGAAGCGCTGGTGAACTCCATGCCCAAGAGGGTTAAGGCAGTGCTGGAAAATAATGGTGGCCACACAAAATATTGACACTTTGGGCCCAATTTGGACATTTCCACTTAGGTGTGTACTCACTTTTGTTGCCAACGGTTTAGACATTAATGGCTGTGTGTTGAGTTATTTTGAGGGGACAGCAAATTTACACTGTTATACAGGCTGTACACTCACTACTTTACATTGTAGCAAAGTGTCATTTCTTCAGTGTTCTCACATGAAAAGATATAATCAAATATTTACAAACATGTGAGGGGTGTACTCACTTTTGTGGGATACTGTATATATAATTAGCACGCCACTTGTAATCTTGCCTTAAGTGGGTTTTCCAGTAATAAGTGATAACAGAAGCAGAACTATGAAAACCTATTATATTAACTAGTAAAAACAAACATGACATACCCTTTCTACAGCATAAATAAAGTGCAGCACTACCCAAAAACTGTTTGTTTGTTTTTAACCTCTTTTCTACCGGGAATTTCAGAAAAAAAATACCATTGAATTTTTTGCTATCACTCCATTTAAACAGAAATATAGCTTTTATTTTTTTTATTTAACTCTCTCTCTCTCTCTCTCTCTCTCTCTCTCTCTCTCTCTATCTCTCTCTCTATCTCTCTCTCTATCTCTCTCTCTCTCTCTATATATATATATATATATATATATATATGTGTGTGTGTGTGTGTGTATGATTGGTGGTCCCCGGGGCTTTTTGCTCCCTCCTTGTGGCTGTAAGAGATTCCTGATTCCTTGAAGGATATCCTGTGATCCCCAGTTTGCATCAAATAGCTGAGAGTTTCTACGGAGACCCAGATCACTACCGGAGGAACCTTCACTCTCTAAGCCCTATGTCGCAAGTATATGTTTGTTTGTTTTTATTAAATATGCTCTTCTTGTTTTGCTGGGAGTACTGGCTATACAGCTGGCTGACTTTATCACTCATACCTTTGGCCTTTAATGGTATGTAATCCTACTTCCAAAGAGGACGGTTCTCCCTCATTTTCAACATCTTCCCCTGAAATGCTTGTCTGAAAAGAAGAGTGAATTAACAAGCATTGTAAAATATATTCATATTTACATATCCTTGTGGCACAGATTTTGCTTGGCCTTGGTCTAAGCCGCTACTTCTCTTCTATAAAGCCATATGGAAAAGTTTTGAAATTTTATCTGTAGCTGTTTTCTATCTTCTAATCATTTCAATCTGGATTCCACACCTAATGTGTAAGGTTTAAAGAGGAAGAGAAGAAGAAAAGGATTCAAAGTTCTTGGTGCCTGATGTACCAGTATGTATATCACCTGGACAGTTCTATTATATATAAAAAGTATTGGCCTTATCATAGGCTGGAAGCTATTATCTGTCTTAGTTCTCTTGCATTATTGCATTGTATAGGCTGTGCTTTTTGCATATATCACTGTATATAAAACAAAAGTAACTCTTTAGTGTTTCCCATTAAAGGGAAAAGAAAAAGGGAAGGGAAAGGGGGAAGGAGAGAAAAAGAAAAGGAAAAAAAAATATCTATATAAGTTAATTTCTGTGGGTTTAAATTTCAGTTTGTCCTAAAGATCATCATTATGTTTGTGATTATATCTCGAAAATGGAGCCTATCTGTATGCTTTATTAGCCAAATACATTGGCTGATCTTATCTGTCTTTGCTGGCCTTATCCTTGAATAAGATTTTTGGGCCTCATTACTAATTCACTTAAAAACAAAAAAAACAACTAAGAATAGAGAGATATTTCATAACCCTCACTATTCCCTCCCTCACTAGTTATTTATCTATATGTGTTCAGCCCCAGGTTTTTTTTTTCTTTTAGGTCTATCACATTGTATTTGCTTTTTCCATACACTTTGTTTAATGGAAAGATATATCACTCAGGTAAAACATAATTCACCCATAATGCCCGCTAAATCAAAAGATAAAAAAGGCAGAATAACTGATGTCAGTTTAGATGAAACTTCTGAATCCTCACTTTAAAAATGGATACTCAACCACTAATGTCTCAAATCACTGACTTTTTTCCCCCACAACTTGATCTCATTAGGAAAGAATTAGGCACCATTACTTCTGAAATAGCCTCTCTCTCTACAGAGTTAAAGCAAAGTCAAGGCAGAGAACAGGATTTCCGATCTTGAGGATTTAGTTAATCTCCAAGAAAATACTATACAAAAACAAGAATCAAAAATTAATTTTATGTAATACAAAATATATGTATAGAGATGGCGCCTATTAGGCTAAAGACAATTTAAAAAAAATAATAATATTATGCAGTACCGTTTAGATTACCTGGAGGATCACTTCAGGTGAAATAATATCAGGATTGTTGGTCTCCCTGAAAAAATATTGAATTTAATGATCTTATGATGCTTGTCTCAGTTTCTTTAACTCAGGCATTAGGGTTCCTTCCCCAACAAATACCTTTAGATGTGGAAAAGGTCCATGAGAGAGGTCCAAAAAAAATGAATCTAGATGGTTCATCAAGAAGAATATGTATCTGTAAATTACTTAATTTTCAAGATAAAGTAGAGATGTTAAAACTATACAGAAAATGTTATCCCTTTTTAGTTGACAACAATAAGCTATTATTATTCCAGGACTTTTCTACAAAAAAAACATTTCCCATATGCTTCTTAAAGGTCCAACACAGCCTCTCGCTCACTGCCAAAGGAAGCTGCAAATGTTTGGGGAGGTACTAGACACTGTGACATGGTAAACGCCAGCAGTCGAGCATACCGCAAATACAAATCCAAAAGAACCAAAATAGGCAGCACTCAAGGGAAATATGTTGAAATAAAATCCAATACTTTATTGAGGAATATTAAAATAACACACTCCAATGTGTTGGTGAACAAGAAACAAGAAATCCTTACGCGTTTCGTGCCTGTTGGCACTTAGTCATAGGATAATCTGAGCACTCACTGATTTCCCCTTTTGTCAACCATTTGACCAATCAATCCGATCTTTACAAGCTGAACACAATTACTGTTACTTAGACCAGCAAGAGGTGAAACAGTGTTGCTTTTTCTTAAAAAGACATAATAAAGTAACAAATTAAAACCAGAGATAGAAGATATTAAATAAATATTTCCATCGTTACATGAAATAGCGATCTTCCTTATAGATAGTACAAAAACAAACAAGGATATATATAAATGCAAAACATATATATTATCAAATAAATGCAAATGCTCTAGTGCACCTATATGTCAGAAAATATACAGTTGCAAGAAAAAGTATGTGAACCCTTTGGAATTATATGGATTTCTGCACAAATTGGTCATAAAATGTGATCTGATCATCATCTAAGTCACAACAATAGACAATCACAGTCTGCTTAAACTAATAACACACAAAGAATGAAATGTTGCCATGTTTTTATTGAACACACCATGTAAACATTCACAGTGCAGGTGGAAAAAGTATGTGAACCCCTAGACTAATGACATCTCCAAGAGCTAATCCCTGTTAGCGAATCTACAATACGTAAAATACTAAACAAGAATGGATTTCATGGGAGGATACCACAGAGGAAGCCACTGCTGTCCAAACAAAACATTGCTGCACGTTTACAGTTTGCACAAGAGCACCTGGATGTTCCACAGCAGTACTGGCAAAATATTCTGTGGACAGATGAAACCAAAGTTGAGTTGTTTGGAAGAAACACACAACACTATGTGTGGCGAAAAAGAGACACAGCACACCAACATCAAAACCTCATCCCAACTGTGAAGTATGGTGGTGGGGGCATCATGGTTTGGGGCTGCTTTGCTGCTTGAGGGCCTGGATGGATTGCTATCATCGAAGGAAAAATGAATTCCCAAGTTTATCAAGACATTTTGCAGGAGAACTTAAGGCCATCTGTCTACCAGCTGAAGCTCAACAGAAGATGGGTGTTGCAACAGGACAATGACCCAAAGCATAGAAGTAAATCAACAACAGAATGGCTTAAACAGAATAAAATACGCCTTCTGAAGTGGCCCAGTCAGAGTCCTGACCTCAACCCGATTGAGATGCTGTGGCATGACCTCAAGAAAGCGATTCACACCAGACATCCCAAGAATATTGCTGAACTGAAACAGTTCTGTAAAGAGGAATGGTCAATAATTACTCCTGACCATTGTGCACGTCTGATCTGCAACTACAGGAAATGTTTGGTTGAAGTTATTGCTGCCAAAGGAGGTTCAACCATGTATTAAATCCAAGGGTTCACATACTTTTTCCACCTGCACTGTGAATGTTTACATGGTGTGTTCAATAAAAACATGGCAACATTTCATTCTTTGCGTGTTATTAGTTTAAGCAGACTGTGATTGTCTATTGTAGTGACTTAGATGATGATCAGATCACATTTAATGACCACTTTGTGCAGAAATCCATATTATTCCAAAGGGTTCACATACTTTTTCTTGCAACTGTATATACATATAATCTAGACAATTATTGCATATGTCCGGTCTATTAGCATAGTATACAAAATACGATTCTTAACAAGCAAATTGTTCCAGAGCACACATCAAATGGAAACCCATCAGATGGCAAACTAAAACCTAATATTAACGTGTATAAATATATGTATCTAATCATGAAAACCTTATATATAGTTAATATTCCTTTTTCTTGTTTTATGTATAATAATATAATAATACAGCGTTAAAGCCATTGATCAAAAGCACAAGCACACACGTATATTAGGACACACACGTATATTAGGACATAATGGATTTCAGATCATTCAATGATCAAAAGGACAGGATGATCAAAGCAAAACAAAACAGAGTTATATAGACATAAGTAAACCCTAAAATGTGTGTAATTAATGGATAATAATTCCATCAAAAGGGTTTTTTACAAGAGTACTAATCCACAAAGTAACTCATATCCCACTCCTTATTCATACCCTGTGGTAACTTTGTTTACAACATAAATATCCAATACAATTCTTTTTTTCAGTAAAATCTTACTCCTATTCCCACCTCTAGGTGGTAACTTAATTAAATCGATGATTTTTTTTTAAAATGCCTGGCCACACTCGAATTCTTGTTATAGTTAAAAATAGTTAATAATATCTCTCTTATGTTCTCCAAATCTCGATCTCAGGCTGCGTGTAGTTTGTCCCACATACTGCTCATGGCAAATTGAACACTCCAAAAGGTATAACAATTATTTGCTGGTGGTTGTGCTTTTAAAGAAATCACCTTTCATTATAAAGCCACATGTGCCACAGTTACTGACACCACATATAAAGGTACCCCTTTTGTGTAGTCAATTGTCACCAGTACTCTTATTCCTACGAGACACCATACTTGGCGATAACCTTGTTGCCAAAGTTGGTGGTTTCTTTGAAACAAATCTAATATTGCCAATTAAAGGAGCCAAAATTTCATCACCCTTTAAAACAGACAACTTCTTCTTCAGAATATCACAAACTTGTTTAAATTGGATTGAATATTCAGTTGAAAAAACAACGGGCTGTTTACTCCCAATTGAATCCCAATTATGTTTCCTTTTCTCTTTAATTTCCAAATCCATCGTTTTTTTTGTTTTTTTTTTAAACATTTTTTTCTTTTATTGAATAATTGATGCTACCACGGTGATTTATAACACAAAAAGATGTTACAGATATCTTATCTGGAGACGCCGCTCCAAGTAGCTATACAACTGATAAATCTAATGGCATCTAAACACAAAACGCAAAAACAAAAAAAATAGATATTGTCAGCTACAGATTCCACCAGTCTTCTTTAAACCTGAACAATTCGTATCAGGTACCTGAAAGGACATAATGTGATTTTATATTTCTACCTTATATACCTAAAATAATAAACAATTATCACGTTTCTTTATTACATTTTCCTACATTTTTTTCCTTTACAGGTTCCTTCCCTCACCATTCCTCTATCTCTTTTCCTTCCTTCTCATCTGCATAATAAAATAACAGGGATCTGATGGAAGACAGGAGGTAGACAAAGAAACAAACAAACAAACAGAACAAACGACAAAAAAAAAAAAAAGGAAAATACCTGCATAAACATAAGTATTTCTCTCTCGATCCCCACCACCCCCCACTACCCCACCCCCACCCCACCCCCTCAGAACGCCACTGACTAGGACTCCCCCATAGTGCAATCAATCCATGTATGTGGAAAAACATTAAGTAGTGTTAATTCCGCAAAACTCACTGAAGAAAGAAAAGGAGAAAGAATCCGCTTTTGCGAGGAATATGGATAAGACAGAATGACTGGCGTCCATTTCCAGAGAAACTTCTTGATCCTTTTCTCCGATGCTTCATAAAGATGAAATGATTCAAAGACAATTTGATCTTGTAAGGATCTAAAGACCATAGCTAATCCCGGTATACACCTAGCTCTCCAATTTTTAAGAATACAATATCTAATAGTAAGAATAATAGTATTTAAGCTATGTATGGTGTTCACATTAAAAGCCTCTTGTGGGAGACATAGAAAGATGACATCCTCCGCAGATAATCCAATTGATATTTTATATAGTTTATTAAACCAGAAGATAATCTTTAACCACAATTGTCTTACCCTAGGGCATGTCCAAAACATATGAAGCAAATCAGCCCTGTCATGTGAACAGCGAGGACATAAACTAACCGAAGTCGGGTAAAATCTAGAGATTTTCCACGGTGAAAGGTAAAAATTATTAATCAATTTCATGTGAGATTCGTTCCAAGATATCGGAACTTTACACTTATGTAGAGAGTCAAAGCTCTGAGTGATATTATCATGGTTTACCGCGGGGATTAACGGTAGCCAGGATTTACAAATGTTATCCCTAAATAAGAGACTCTGCTTGGTCAAAATGATATCATACAACAAAGATATCGAAGAGTTTCCTGCCACAAATTTTTGTATAAAAAGCTTAATATCCATCCAATCAGAGAAAGAAGAAGGGGATAATCAGAAAGAAAGTAATTAAAGCGCCAAAGGACAAAGGCCGGGTCTAAGTTAAGAGTAATATATCATTTATTCAGTACAATAAAAATATAAAAATATATACCATAAACACGTTAAAATAATAATAATCGAGGATCCAAGATTTTACAATAAGTTAAAACCAAAATATAAAAAAGAAGATACAATTCTTGACTTGAACAGTCAAACAGTCAAACAAAGAAGAAGGGGGCCAGCTTTGTGATAGAACGAAGTGGCAAATTTGAAAATAAGCAAATAGATTAGATCTAACTAGATCATATTTATTAAAAATAGTATCCGCCATTAATAATTGATCATTCTCATCAAATAACTGTTTTACATAGTGTAGTCCTTTATCAGACCAGACTTTAAAGACTTTTTGATAGAGACCTGGCAAGAAATTTGGATTATTTGCAATAGGAAGCCATTCAGAGAACGAATAGTCTATATCTAACATTGCACAAAACTTTTGTGAAGCTGAAACTATGTTTCTAATAGTAATGAGACAGCTAACATTCTGAGGCAGCGTTCTGAACTGCAGTGTATAATATAGCTTTTAACGCGAATGGGGCAATCAAACAAACGCGGAAAAATTATTGATTTTATCAAATTAACTTTTTGAAGTAGGGGCTCAAAATTGGCTTTATACCAAAATTTAGGGGTTTTATGCAAAACTAAACCTAGATATTTAATAACATCAACCAGTTTGAATGGAATATCAAGGCCTGCTAACTGGGAACTATTTATACACATTAGTTCACTCTTTTCTAAGTTTATCTTGTAACCTGAAAAAGAGCTGAAAACTTCTAGCACATGTAGGATCATAGGGATAGACTGCTGGATATTGGTAAGGAAGACCAACACATCATCTGCATAGAGCAGCATTTTGAGACGATGTATACCGAATGGGACTCCTATCAGGACATCTCTGAATCGAATCGCGAGAGGTTCCAGCGCAATATTAAAGAGTAGAGGGGACAGAGGGCAACCTTGCCTGGTGCCTCTCTGTAATATTATTTTAGGAGATAAAGACCCATTGATAAGTAGGAAGGAAATTGGATTATGATATAATCTAAGAATAAATTGTGAGAATTCCCTTTTAAGCCAAACTTCTCCATCGCCCTGAAAAGATATTCCCATACAATCGAGTCAAAAGCTTTGACCGCGTCCAGGGAGAGTATAGCAACCTCTTGCCATAATGGCTTCTTCCTCTCCTTATCCACATTCCAGGCATAATCCAAAAAATTGATAAATTTATGGATATTTTTCACTGGATTTCTAGCTACCATGAATCCAGTCTGGTTTGGATGAATGATTTTGTGTAAACAAGAAGATAATCTTGAAGCAATAATAGCCATTAAGATCTTGTAGTCTATATCCAATACCGAGATCGGCCTATAAGAGGCCGGATCTTCAGGGTTTTTACCTTTCTTTAAGATGAGAGAAATATTGGCCGCTGAGAAGTAACTGGAAATAATATTATTGGAACTATAGTACAAATCAAATTAAAAAGTTTTTCTAAAGTGGGCAGAAGGACCTCACCAAGACATTTATAGAGCTCCACTGGGAACCCATCTGGTCCAGGAGCCTTATTCATCTTCAAATGATCTATGGCTTTTCTAATTTCATCCATAGATATCGGAGCATTAATCAATATTAAGTCCTCGCTACTTAATTGAGGCGTCTTTATCATAGACCAAAAGATATCTTGATTATCATTATCTATCTCAACTCCAGAGTACAGTTGTTGATAATAAGTAAAAAATGCCTCCATGATCCCATTAGTCTCCGTATATCTTCCCTTATCGGTTTGTATCGCGGGAATAAAGTTTTTCTTCTTTCTAACCTTAGTGAGTCTGGCCAGATATTTTGCGGGGGAACCATGCATCCCTTTAAATTGGAGATTTATTTTTGCTTCTTCCTCTAAAAGTTTTTGTTTTAAGAACAAATCTCTTTCCTTCCTATTATCTTGGTATTTTTTCCAGTTTCCCGAAGAACGCCTTAAACAGTATTTTCTATATGAGTTCCTAACTTTATTCGTAATTTGAATTTCCCATGCTTTACTCTTTTTCTTAGCTATACTAATATATGTTTGTATTTCTCCCCGCATTACAGCTTTAAAAGCTTCCCAGAAAATTTTTGGTTTATTAGAATAGCTTACATTATCAGAGTAGTATCGCTGCCACAGAGATCTCAAAAAATTAACAAATTTAGGGTTAGTGTACAGATATCGAGGAAAATAAAAACTAGGCGTTTGAGTCCTATTTTTTAGACCAGTAGTAAATGACAGAGAAATAATTGCATGATCTGAAATGATGATGTCTCCGATTCCTGTCTCTAGTTTCTGAATAGATAGTTTCTCTGTAATTAAAAGTAGGTAAATTCTCAAAAAAGTGCCATGTGCTTTAGACTCACAAGGAAATGACTGTTTATCTGGGTTTTTTAAACGCCATACATCTACTAATTTTAGCCTTGCGGAAAATTGTAATAAATATTTTGCATTTTTTTCATAGACTGATCTATTTTTATTAGAAAGTCTGTCTAGTGCAGGACATAAAGTAGCATTGAAATCACCCCCTAGTATTACATTTTCAGTAATAAAAGGAAAAAATTTAATTTTTATTTTCTCCCAAAATTCTCTAGAGAACTTATTTGGAGCGTATATGTTACAAAATATAAATTTAATGTTCTTTATAAATACTTGGATAAGAATGTATCTTGCAGCCGGATCTATTTCTACCTTATCTATCTTGTATTCCAGCTCTTTATGGAAGAGAATAGCGACCCCACATTTTCTAGATAGCCCAATCGTAGAGACTACTTCCCCTACCCATTTTATCTTCAATTTAGCCGCTTCATGCTCATTAAGATGTGTCTCCTGGAGGAGAACAACATCTGGTTTATACCTTGCTAGGGTTTTAATAACAAATTTGCGTTTAATGGGGGAAGATATCCCTCCTATATTCCAGAATAAAATCTTAATTCCTTCCGCCATCTAAAATCAGGCTAGTTAGCCATTTTGTAAGGCACAGTCCATTCGGGGCAAACCGAGGGCATGGCGCGGGGGAAAACAGGGAGGGGGGGGTGGCGGAGAGGAGAGAAGAAAAAAAAAAAAAAAAAGGAAAAATGAAAAAGAAAAAACGAGCACATAAAACAATTAAACAAGATAACAACTTCGCTAGCAATGTCTAGCATTGAGAGTCTAATCTTAAACATTACAAGGTAAAATCATAGCCTCTAGTTAATGAATTTTCTGCGATTAACTGCTCTCAATGTATTTTTTAACTTCTGTAACCTCATCAAATACATGTCTAGTACCAGAGTGATCCTCTACTATAATTCTGGCAGGGTAGACCATACAAGCCTTTAACCCTTTATTTATTAATTGCGTGCAATGGGGGGCCATCAGTCTTCTTTTAGACGAGGTCTCAGAAGAGAAGTCCTGAAACAATAATATCCTGCTCTCTCCAAATACTGGAGGATCAGATTTTTTAAACAGTTTCAATAAATCAACTTTATCTTGGAATCTTAGAAGTTTAAATAAACAGACTCTACTCTTTGTGACTCCGTCTGGAGAAGACTTCTTGGGGCCCAATCTATGGGCACGCTCAATCGTGAGTGGTAGCAAATGGGATGGCATACCAAGTGAAAGGGGTAGTGTAGTAGACGTAAATTTTATTAAATCTTCAAATTCTGACTGTTCGGGGAGCCCCACTAGTCTAATGTTATTACACCTGGAGCGATCCTCAAGATCCTCCAGGCGTAACTGCATATTTTTAATTTTAGATTCTTGTTTTCGTAGAGTGTCAGCCTGAATATGCATCTGATCTTCTATATCAGAGATCCTAGCCTCTGCTTCTGTTAACCTCGCTGAAAACTGTCTTACTTCAACAGACAGTGAGTCTATTTCGGTAGCAATTGAGCCTAGCTCTATTTTGATAGCTTCAAATTGCGGTGAAAACACTTCTGATATTTTAGCTATAAGGGCTTGCCAGTCAAATAGAGACCTGCTAGGTTCTATTATACTATCTAAACTGGTGTCAATTGTTTTATTTCTCTTGTCTTTTATTTTCACAGGCATTTTAGGAGAATTAGATTTCCCCTGAGTGATAAATTTTTCCATTCAAAACGTGGGAGAAAAACACCCCCCACCCCACATACAATGCCAGACTGGAGCCTGGCAATGTAGACGTGCAAAAAATGTAGCTTAAATACGTGTAAAAAAAATATATATATATATATATATATATATATATATTTTTTTTTTTTTCTCTTTTTCCCTTTCCATTGTTTTAATCTCTTCTAAATCTTGTAACATATTAGATTCATCATACCCTCTGTTTTTTAACCTTTTGATGAGCTTACTTGTCTGAGCTTCAAAACGGGATTCAGAATTAGTGTTTCTCCTTAATCTTAGATGTTGACTTCTTGGAATTGATTGATCAGATGTGCAGGGTGACAGCATGCAAGATTTTGTTGCCCGAAGTGGGCTTTCTAAATGTGTCAATCACAAAGAAACCCAGCACATCCCAGCCCGTCAACTCCAAGAAATTAACCTTGGTATCTGCTATTTCTCCAGATCCTAAGATAACTAAGATAAGGATCCTAAGAGACCACTAGGGATGCCTATCATTTCCGGGATTGAATCACTTTTTGAGTCACTCTCGGAGTGGGTAGATGGCATTTTGCTGCCCCTGGTGAGACATTTAAGCAGTTATCTTAGAGATTCTGGCCACTTGTTATCTATTATGAAGAATATCAAATGGAAAGATGGGTATAAATGGATAGTTATTGATGCAACCTCTCTATATTCGAGTATACCACACTCTTTGGGCATAATGGCTATCAGATTTTTTTGGACAGGGATACCAATTTCTCTGTAGAGTTTAAATTGTTTATCTGCAAGATAGTTGAGTTCCTACTGAAACATAATTTTTTTATGTTTGATGGTGCCTATTAGTTACAGGTCTGTGGCACTGCGATGGGGGCGAAATTTGCCCCCTCATTTGCAAAATTATATGTTGGTTGGTGGGTGCTCAACTATCTCTATGGAAACATGAATCCGTTCTGTAATAACATTATACAGTACAATAGATTCATTGATGATCTTTTTGTGAAAGAGCCATTTGAATTTTAGCTGTTTCTGGAATTTGTTAACAACAATGATCTAGGGCTCTGGTTTACTGGAGAAATAGCAGATAACAAGGTTAATTTCTTGGACTTGGAGTTGACGGGCTCAGAGGTGCTGGGTTTCATTGTGACTGACACATTTAGAAAGCCCACTTTGGGCAACACAATCTTGCATGCTGCTTCATGTCACCCTGCACATCTGATCAAATCAATTCCAAGATTAAGGAGAAACACTAATTCTGAATCCCGTGTATAACTTAAAAAACTTTATTTAAAATGTGACGCGTTTCTCAGCTATAACAAGCTGTTTCATCAGGCTAAATATATATATATATATATATATATATATATATATATTATATATATATGATATATATTTTTAGCCTGATGAAACAGCTTGTTATAGCTGAGAAACGCGTCGTATTTTAAATAAAGTTTTTTAAGTTATACACTTGCTTCTCTAAATGGAGGTTTTTTCACCACCTGAATGCTGTTAACACCTTGCTGGCACCTGAGAGTTATCCGGTTCTCATCTGGAGTTATCAGTCTACTGGGCGAGTTTGCTGTATATGCACCTGAAGGTGCTCCGGATCTTGTAAGTAAGATTGCTCAGTTCACCATTTACCTGTTTAAACGTTACTGGGCTATGGTATGCACATTTTGTGTCCACTTAGGAATCTGATAACAACTATTACCAAGGACTACAATTGACTCCTGATGTGCATCAGTGAGCTGGACCACTGAGAGGCTCCAGTCTGACCCAATAGCACCAATGGGTGCGTCCCCTTTGTGAGTATCCAATTGTTACTTGTGTGGATTGCAGATTTTGGTTTCTGGCTGTACTAGGCCATGTTTGGCGCCTCTGTTTTCTCTCTTTTTTCAGTTATCCATCTACCAGGAAGACCATCCTAAGGCCGAGAGCTGCCTACTGTGTTTGGACACATTACTGATTGGGACTTTATTACCATTATTTATATTGGACTGTTTTTGGTACACTTGTATGTATCTCTTTTTTGGCACTATTCTAGTTCTATATTGGTGTTGTTTGATTATATGAAATTTTATGTTATATGCTATAGGAGGCGCCCCCTAAGGGTGTGATTACACACTGGCGTGCATTACACTCTCACTTTTGCTATTATAATTTAGTGAACTGTATTAATTTTATTTAGATTTATTTAAATTAAATTTAAGTTAGGGGGGGTTAGGGTTAGACTTAGATTTAGGGGTTAATAACTTTATTATAGTGGTGGCGACATTGGGGGCGGCAGATTAGGGGTTAATAAATGTAGTTAGGTTGCGGTGACATTTGAGGCAGCAGATTAGGGGTTAATAAATATAATGTAGGATTCAGCGATGTTGGGGGCAGCAGATTAGGGGTTCATAAGTATAATGTAGGTGGCAACGGTGTCCGGAGCAGCAGATTAGGGGTTAATAATATGATACAGGTGTCGGCGATGTCGGGGGCGGCAGATTAGGGGTTAATAAGTGTAAGATTAGGGGTGTTTAGACTCGGGGTTCATGTTAGGGTGTTAGGTGCAGACATAAAAAGTATTTCCCCATAGGAATCAATGGGGCTGCGTTAGGAGCTGAACGCTGCTTTTTTGCAGGTGTTAGGTTTTTTTTTCAGCCAGCTCTCCCCCATTGATTCCTATGGGGAAATTGTGCATGAGCACGTTTTACCTGATCACCGCTACTGTAAGCAGTGCTGGAATTGAGGTGAGATGTGGAGCTAAATTTTGCTCTTCTCTCACTTTTTTGCGGTTAATGCCGGGTTTCTAAAAACCCGTAATACCAGCGTTGTCTGCAAGTGAGCGGTGAGCATAAAATGCTCGTTAGCACCGCACCCCTGTTAACGCAAAACTCGTAATCTAGGTGTATCATTACAATAAAATAAAATAAATTAAATCATTAAAATACAATACAATAAAAAAAAAACCCAAAATAAAAAAACACCAGCCTACACTAAACTGCCAATGGCCCTTAAAAGGGCCTTTTGTGGGGCATTGCCCCAAAGGAATCCACTCTTTTACCTGTAAAAAAAAATACAAACACCCCCACTAGTAAAACCCACCACCCAACCAACCAACCCCCCCAAATAAAAACCTATCTAAATAAACCTAAGCTTACTATTGCCCTAAAAGGGCATTTGGATGGGCATTGCCCTTAAAAGGGCATTTAGCTCTTTGACATTGCCCAAAACCCTAAGCTAAAAAGAAACCACCCATAAAACCCTTAAAAAAACCTAACACTAACCCCTGGCGATCCACTTACAGTTTTCAAAGTCCGGACATCCATCCTCAGCCAGCCGGCGAAGTCATCATCCAGACGGCAAGAAGTCTTCATTCGGACGGCCTCTTCCATCTTCATCCAGCCGGCAAAGTCCTCATCCAGACGGCAAGAAGTCTTCATCTAGATGGCATCTTCTATCTTTATCTATCCGGCGCGGAGCGGGTCCATCTTCAAGACATCCGGCGTGGAGCATCCTCTTTTTACGATAGTCGATGTAGTATGAAGTTTCCCTTTAAGTGACGTCATCCAAGATGGCGTCCCTTACATTCCTATTGACTGAAAGATTTCTATCAGCTAATAGGAATTAAAGGTGAAAAAATCATATTGGCTGTTGCAATCAGCCAATAGGATTGAGCTTTCATCCTATTGGCTGATCCAGATAGGATCAGCCAATCCAGATTGGATCAGCCAATAGGATGAAAGCTCAATCCTATTGGCTAATTGCAACAGCCAATAGGATTTTTTCACCTTTAATTCCTATTTGCCAATAGGAATGTACGGGACGCCATCTTGGATGACGTCACTTAAAGGGAAACTTTACAGCGACCATCATAAGAAGAGGATGCTCCACGCCAGATGTCTTGAAGATGGACCCGCTCCGCGCCGGATTGATGAAGATAGAAGATGCCGTCTGGATGAAGACTTCTTGCCGTCTGTATGAGGACTTCGCCGACTGGATGAAGATGGAAGAGGCCGCCCGGATGAAGACTTCTTGCCACCTGGATGATGACTTCATCTGCTGGATGAGGATGGATGTCCGAACTTTGAAAATTGTAAGTGGATCGTCGGGGGTTAGTGTTATTTTTATTTAAAAGGTTTTATGGGTGGGGGTTTTTTTAGCTTAGGGTTTTGGGCAATGTAAAAGAGCTAAATGCCCTTTTAAGGGCAATGCCCATCCAAATGCCTTTTCATGCAATGGTTAGCTTAGGTTTATTTAGATAGGTTTTTACTGGGTGGGTTTGGTTGGTTGGGGGTGGGTTTTACTGTTGTGGGGTGTTTGTATTTCTTTTTACAGGTAAAAGAGCTGATTTCTTTGGGGCAATGCCCCACAAAAGGCCCTTTTAAGGGCTATTGGCAGTTTAGTGTAGGCTAGGGTTTTTTTATTTTGGGGGGATTTTTTTTATTTTAGGTTAGGAGTAATTTGTTTTTATTTTTGATAATGTGGTTTTTTATTTTTTGTAATTTAGTGTTTATTTTTTTTTGTAATGTAGAAAATTGTATTTTAATAATTTAATTTATTTTATTTTATTATAATGTTAGTTTTTAGTGTAATGCAGGTTAGGTTTTATTTTACAGGTAACTTTGTATTTATTTTAGCTAGATAGTTATTAAATAGTTAATAACTATTCATTAACTAGTCCAGCTAGTTAAAATAATTACAAACTTACCTATGAAATAAAATTGTAGCTGGCTTAAGTTTTTTTTACAGGTAAGTATGTATTTAGTTTTAAATAGGAATTATTTAGGTAATAATTGTAAGGTTTATTTAGCTTTATTTTAATTATATTTTAGTTAGGGAGTGTTAGGGTTAGACTTAGGGTTATGTTAGGGTAAGGGTTAGACTTAGGGTTACGTTAGGTTTAGGGGTTAACATATTTATGTAGAGTTAGTGATGAGGGAGGTCTGAGGTTTAGGGGTTAATAATTTATTTAAGTGTATTTCGTTGTGGGGGACTTGCGGTTTAGTGGTTAATAGGTTTATTATAGCGGCGTGTGGGTGGACGGCAGATTAGGGGTTAATAATCTTTAAATAGTGTTTGTGATGCGGGTGGGCAGCGATTTAGGGGTTAATTGGTTTATTATAGTGGCAACGATGTTGGGGAGCGGCAGAATAGGGGTTAATCTTTTTTTTTTAGTGGCAGCGATGTCCGAAGCGGCAGATTAGGGGTTAATAATTTTATTTTAGTGCTTGCGATGCGAAAGGGCCTCGGTTTATGGGTTATTAGGTAGTTTATGGGTGTTTCTTGTACTTTTTAACACTTTAGTTATGAGTTTTATGCTACAGCTTTGTAACGTAAAACTCATAACTCTTGTCGGTTATAGGGTGTACCGCTTACTTTTTGGCCTCCCAGGCAAACTCGTAATACTGGCGCTATGGAAAACCAATTGAAAAAATACTTTTTTAAAGTGCGGTACTGACGTTGCGTGACGGCCAAAAAGGTGTGCGGTACACCTATACCTACAAGACTTGTAATAGCGGCATTAGGGAAAAAAGCAGTGTTATGAAGCATAACGATGCTTTTTCACTCATAACGCAAAACTCGTAATCTAGCTGATTGTATTGGAATTCTTTTCTTTATTCTTTTAAGGGCCCTTGGTAATTTATTATAGATTAGGTTTTTTTATTTTGGGGTGTTTTTTTTTTTTTTTAAAGGGTATTAGAATAGGAATAATTTTTACTGTTTTGTATAATTTCGTTTGTTTTTTATTGTAATGGTAGGTTGTTTTTTTTTTTGTAATGTTAGGTTTTAGTGTAAGGCAGCTAAGATTTTATTTGACAGGTAAGTTTGTATTTATTTTAACTAGGTAGTTAGTAAATAGTTAATAACTATTTACTAACTAGTCTACCTAGTTACAATAAATACAAACTTACCTGTGAAATAAAAATAAAACCTAAGCTAGCTACAATATAACTTTTACTTATATTGTAGCTAGCTTAGGTTTTATTTCACATGTAAGTATGTATTTAGATTTAAATTGTATTATTTAGTTAATAATTGTAACTTTAGTTTAGCTCTATTTCAATTATGTTAAAGTTAGGGGGTGTTAAGTAAGCTCACAGGGTATCCGGAAAACCCTGTTTGACGCTTTGATGCAGCAGTAAGAGGCAGTCCATCTCAGCCTATAGTGAGTGACGAGGAGTTCTAACAAGTGAACGCTTTATCTGAAGGATTTTTATTTACAAATTTCTAGTAAGTGCAATAGCATCTGCGTGTGCAATCTTTTATAATAAAATCTTTCACTTGTGTCCTGCCTTGTGCAATTTTTCTTTTTCTCTTTTATGTAACCACAAACGGAGGCAAGGTTGGGAATCACCAGGCTGGACTAAAGCAGCACAGAACAGGCATCTTGATTGTCCATTAATCTAAGTGATTTTCACCAGAGTTCAAAAGGAATCAAGGCCCTTTTATACAAAGACTTTGAAGCATTTGGACATTCATTTGAGACATCCATTCTAAAAGATAACCTATGTATGGACACTAAAATCATAGGTACTGTGATTCTAGCGGTAACCCATATAGATCATTGTGTATAAAAAATATGTATTCAAATTTGAATACTAAGTAATTTTCTAGGTACTAAAAAGGTATTGAAAATATATCAATAAAAGGTACATTTAATATATACTACATATATATAATTGATATAATTCAATAGAACTGATTATAAGTTTTGCTGTGGCTTTTTACATTATTATAGAACTTGTAAGATTACTACCTTTACAGCATACCAAAGCATAGATCAGAATATAGCGCAATCAACTTTTCCAAAAGCCCTTATAGATATTATAGTCTACGTTACCAGTAGTCCTTGTATCGTCAACCGCTGTGCAGTGAACTTATACCTTGACCGGAATCCTTAGAACAGAGCTGCAGCCCGCTGAGTTGTGAACAAATCTGTTTGACTCGGCTGCTGTGTAATGTCACACGCTGGAAGCGTGAGTGCAGAGTTAGAAGCTGTCGCTCCTGAATCAGCTGGGAGGTCTGTAGATGATCCTGTGCGTAAACAGCCCAAGGTAAACTCTGTAGAGGCCTAGAAGTAAAAAGCCAGTAGATTGGCAGAGAATCTGAAGTGCTGTAGAACAAAAGTTCAAAATCCACAAATGTATGGATAAATGGCTAGGTGTCTTGATGACTGGCTCAGAAGTAGCTCTGAGTACAACAGCAAATTACCAAGCAATGGTAATTGAAAGGAGGAGCCTTAAATAGCGTGAAAAAACAAAAAAAGGCAAATTTAAAGAGACAGGAACTAACACAAAAAAGTCCTCCCAGCAGTTCCCTTGCCCCCGTTGCATGTCTCTTAAGGCCGATATCTTGCATATGTTTTGGTGTTGTCAAAAAAAAAAATCAATTTTGGCAGAAAATTATATTTTGGTATAATAAAGTTTTTGAGAATAGGGCTACTCTTTTTCTAGAGAATGTATTTTTTTCTTTTTTCTCATGAACAAGCTACTCCATACTCTCAAAAGATTTTGAATACCATTATACTAGCAGCAAGACATCTTATTCTTAAATCTTGGAAAGCAAATGCTGCTCCTGGTTTTTCTATTTTTATTGAAGAGATTCAAAATCAATTTATATTTGAATCTTTCTATATTAAAAAATATTTAAAAAATTCTGCTAGCTTGGTCTGCTATAATTAAAATCTTTTTGATTACAAACCAAAAACAGATAATCTCGTTTCTTAAGCTCAATCAGTTTTGCAGACCTGACATTAATCTTCCCTTCTAAATGCTTAATAGAGAAATGTAAAATCAGCCTGAGGAGGGAAGGGAGAACCCCCAACCTTTTTTTTCTCTTCTTGTTGTTGTTTTCACTGTTAAAGAAAACTTATGTCATAAAAAAGCCAGACATAGAACAATTCAATATGGTTTTGAAATATAAGAGGCTAGTATACATTTATTTTTTCAGATGTATAAATTATCATGTTCTGGTATAACACATATGTATTCTTATTATGCTTTTTTACTTTGATGTATGTTTAAGGAAATGCTCCTCATTCCTTTTTTGCTTGTGTTTTTATTGTATGTGAAATACATTGAAAACCAATAAAAAAATAATTAAAAAAAGGTATGGGGCCTTCCCTTCCAATCCTTCCATCTTCCTTCAAAAAAAAATCTTCAGCATAGGGCCTTTCTTACTCCCTCCCCCTTCCACCCCTGTGACGCCTACCCGCCTTCTGCCTCCCTCCTACAACTTTCACTGGCACCAACAAAGATTGTTACAGACATTGATACAGACTGTGTCACTGTCTGTAACAACCTGTCAATCTACCTTCATATGGTAACAGAGCACCGATCATGTTCTATTACGATATGGAGGCAGATGCAGTAAGCCCAGAAACAACAAGTCTAGGCTGTCACTTGACAACCTTGACAAATTAGACTGCTTGGATTTTCGGAAGGATGGAAGTGAATCTACATTATGCGGTGCACTAGGCTATGTATGGCATGACATAGCTCTACGTTCATATTGCAGAAGGGGTTAAATTCTTACAAACACACATAAAACCATTTTTTCCCTTAAAGGGACATAATACTCATATGCTAAATCACTTGAAACTGATGCAGTATAGCTGTAAAAAGCTGACAGGAAAATATCACCTGAGCATCTCTATGTAAAAAAGGAAGATATTTAACCTCACAATTTCCTCAGCTCAGCAGAGTAAGTTCTGTGTAAAAAGTTATACTTCAGTTACTGCCCAGCTGCAGGTAAAAAAAAAAAAAATGAAGAAATGAACAATAGCCAATTAGCATCAACAGTGCTGAGGTCATGAACTCTTGTACTATGATCTCATGAGATTTCACTTAACTCTCATGAGATTTCATAGTAAACTTCCTTAAACTGAATAGGGAAATAAGATGAGTATGCACGAAAGCTCACTCCCTTAGCTGTCACGGGACAGACATACTGATTTGCTGCTTAGAAGTCCTTCACAATGGGATGTAGCTACTGATGATTTTTTTAGGTAAAATATCTTTCTTTTTTACATAGAGATGTTCAGGTGATATTTTCAAGTCAGCTTTTTACAGCTATGCTGCATCACTTTCAAGTGTTTCAACATTTGGGTATCATGGCCCTTTATTGTAAACAAAATATAATTAACTTTAAGAAAATCCAATGAGTGCTATGATATGCAACTACCCAGTGGATAACTATTTAAAGTGTAAAGTGCGCACATCTGTGTTTTATGTCTCCTCATCTGTGTCACCTAGACGCAACCCCTCATTTGAAAGAGCAGACATTACTCTTTCTAACAAGGGAGTTGATTGTGCCTCTACGATACAGTAATCCCCATGAACAAGAAAATATGCCCTGTTCTACTTAACACCAGTGAGTTTTATAAAGGAGAAGTGGGTTATGGCTCAGCTTTTATCTTTAGTTTAGTTATTGAGGATATGAAAACGTTTATTATAAAGTAGAAAATCAACTATTTTTAAATGCAGGTGGTCACGATTCTAATGATAGTCAACTGTGCCATTAGGGACTAGGGAACTTTTATTTAAGAAGCAGTGAGTATGTTTCAGATCTCTTATATTCCCCTCATTAATTACATATAGGGATAAAAGATCACATTTTTGAAAGATCAGTGTTATCTTTTTCCAAAGAAAGGTATAAAGTCCATACCATTTGTTTGTGATTGTCATAAAATAGTAAATCTATCTACAATTTTTTATTATAAAGCAAAGAGGGTTCAAACGAGTTCCTAAAGACAGCGTCCAACAACCACTCATCTACAAATCATAACTCATAGTAAAGGGATATGAATGTCCAAATTAAACTTACATGATTCAAATAGAGCAAGTCATTTTAAGACATTTTTAAATTCACTTTTATTTTCAAATGTGCTTGGTTCTCTTAGTATACCTTGTTGAAAAAGAAAACGCACATATCCTAAACGAACGGGAGACAGCTGCTGATTGGCGCCTGCACACGTGTCTCTTGTTATTGGCTGTTATTAGATGTAAATTGGAAAGTTGTTCAAGTTGATAGAATAGAGGATTACTTTCTTTCAGATACCTTTATAAACAGCTGGTGGTTGATATAGAAATTTCAATAAGCTCTCAGATACATTACTGTTATGGTGTTCTTAGCTATAAAAGAAAGAGTAAACTGGAAACTGAATTGATGTTAAATGTGGAAGGATAAACGGTTGATATTGGTGTTTTTACAAATATAAACACACACATTATGCTTTGAATAGCTCATTGCATAAAAAAACTGTTTTAGTAGTAAGAGTATATAAACTCCATTGCATATATCTATTTGACTCTGTCTTGTTCTTCAGGTAATGAATTTAAAAATATTCAGTAAAGATTTAATGAAATAGAAACATTTCTCACTTATAAAGGAAATGACAAAACAATTATAAACATGTTTGACATATCACAAAGTGTTGCAAGTTAACCACATTAACAATTTTAACATTTTAAAAATGTGTCTTTTATAGATAAAGTGAAAGCCAGTCACATGACCTGGGCAAGGTCTATAGAATGGACTGAAAGAGGTTCAGTGTCATATTGATACCTGGTTAGAGGAGCAGAGTGTGCAAGAGCCTGTGGCTGAGGCTGTTCTAGTATGAGAGGGTTAGTGAGTGGTCTGGGTAATGAGCATATTAGTAGTGAGAGAGGAATAAATAGCTGTGGTAGGGAGATCTATCCTGGACTAGAACCCAGACATATAAATGGCAGCAGGTCTATAAGGCCCACAATACTTCATATCACTGTGTCTTAGGCTTTTGCTTCAGTGGCATAGCAATGTGGAAATAGTTGAAAGGTTGATCCATCTATGTCTCCTTGCTCTCTATAAGCTGCTTGAGTATGACCTGAAGCCAGCATGACAGGGTGTAACGTACCTGCATGCTGGAAAACTCCTACTATCTGTCAGTATTCAGTCATTTGAGCCGCTTGTTAGCACAAAACCCAGTCCACTTTTCTGAGCAGTTTTCTCAGAAGCTGTACTAGCAGAAGCTAATGTATACTGTTCTGAGAGCACAAGATTGCACCCATGGGACACACAGGGCACCCTAAAATCAAAAGATGCTTTATAGGAACTATGATGAAATATATTCCACAACATGCTCATGACATATATATCCTCTGCCACTCTCTCCTTTTTAATAGGTTTGAAGTGGGCAAATTCTAATACTTTCTTCAAAAGCTAAGAAAGACCTATTATATCTGTTACAATGTGATACAATACAGATTATAAAGGATATTAGGGAACAAATAGACATTCTTATTGTATGCTGTCCATTTTGCAAAGAGCTGCAAGATTATAAATGACCCATTAAAATGCTTAATTTCATGCAAATGTAATATCTGCTGCATTGTATTTTCATTAAATTATGTTTATCATTTCACTGAAACATAAAGGACAACACAGTAATTAATCAAATCATATACATATCATTTATTTTATATGGTGACCTGTATAATAAAAATTGTTGTTTTTTTTTATCTCATTTTTTGCTTGATTATATTCTATTTAAAATTATTGGAATCAGTAAGTAAAGTTAGTGTATTATATAATATATACATACCCATTACTAGAGGCCTACTTATCAAGCCATCAACTGTGCTGCATTCAACGGCACCAATACGCTCGCCTAACATCGCGGCCGCGGACCTGAATACGCTCTCCTTATTTATAAAAAAAGCTGTCAAAAAGCCATGCACCAAGTATGGGGAGATGAGCAGCGGACTGTTGTTAACTAACAGTCATCGATCTCGCTGCTATTCGGCTTTTTCCCAGCTTTATTTATACCCTGCCACTAAACACCGCTACTATACTAAAATGTTTAACCCCTATCCCACCGCTCCTGGACCCCGCCGCAACTAAATAAAGTTATTAACCCCTATCCCACCGCTCCGGAGCCCAGCGCAACTCTAATAAAAATATTAACCGCTATGCGGCCACTCCCGGAGCCCACCGCAACTCTAACAAAGTTATTAACCCCTATCCTGCCGCTCCCGGAGCCCACCGCAACTCTAATAAAGTTATTAACCCCTATCCCGCTGCTCCCGGAGCCCACTGCAACTCTAATAAAGTTATTAACCCCTATCCCGCCGCTCCCGGAGCCCTCTGCAACTAAATAAATGTATTAACCCCTAAACCCCTGGCCTCCCACATCACTACCACTTACTAAACCTATTAACCCCTAAACCACCAGCCCCCCACATCACCATAAACTAAATTAAGCTATTAACCCCTAAACCTAACAACCCACTAACTTTACATTAAAATTACCTCATCCCTATCTTATAATCAATTTAAACTTACCTTTAGAATTAAAATAAACTATATTAAACTATTAATTAACCTACCCTAACTATTATACTAAAATAACATTAAACTATATTAAACTATTAATTAACCTACCCTATTATACTAAAATTACATTAAACTATATTAAACTATTAATTAACCTACCTTAACTATTATACTAAAATGACATTAAACTATACAGGGAGTGCAGAATTATTAGGCAAATGAGTATTTTGACCACATCATCCTCTTTATGCATGTTGTCTTACTCCAAGCTGTATAGGCTCGAAAAGCCTACTACCAATTAAGCATATTAGGTGATGTGCATCTCTGTAATGAGAAGGGGTGTGGTCTAATGACATCAACACCCTATATCAGGTGTGCATAATTATTAGGCAACTTCCTTTCCTTTGGCAAAATGGGTCAAAAGAAGGACTTGACAGGCTCAGAAAAGTCAAAAATAGTGAGATATCTTGCAGAGGGATGCAGCACTCTTAAAATTGCAAAGCTTCTGAAGCGTGATCATCGAACAATCAAGCGTTTCATTCAAAATAGTCAACAGGGTCGCAAGAAGCGTGTGGAAAAACCAAGGCGCAAAATAACTGCCCATGAACTGAGAAAAGTCAAGCGTGCAGCTGCCAAAATGCCACTTGCAACCAGTTTGGCCATATTTCAGAGCTGCAACATCACTGGAGTGCCCAAAAGCACAAGGTGTGCAATACTCAGAGACATGGCCAAGGTAAGAAAGGCTGAAAGACGACCACCACTGAACAAGACACACAAGCTGAAACGTCAAGACTGGGCCAAGAAATATCTCAAGACTGATTTTTCTAAGGTTTTATGGACTGATGAAATGAGAGTGAGTCTTGATGAGCCAGATGGATGGGCCCGTGGCTGGATTGGTAAAGGGCAGAAAGCTCCAGTCCGACTCAGACGCCAGCAAGGTGGAGGTGGAGTACTGGTTTGGGCTGGTATCATCAAAGATGAGCTTGTGGGGCCTTTTCGGGTTGAGGATGGAGTCAAGCTCAACTCCCAGTCCTACTGCCAGTTTCTGGAAGACACCTTCTTCAAGCAGTGGTACAGGAAGAAGTCTGCATCCTTCAAGAAAAACATGATTTTCATGCAGGACAATGCTCCATCACACGCGTCCAAGTACTCCACAGCGTGGCTGGCAAGAAAGGGTATAAAAGAAGAAAATCTAATGACATGGCCTCCTTGTTCACCTGATCTGAACCCCATTGAGAACCTGTGGTCCATCATCAAATGTGAGATTTACAAGGAGGGAAAACAGTACACCTCTCTGAACAGTGTCTGGGAGGCTGTGGTTGCTGCTGCACGCAATGTTGATGGCGAACAGATCAAAACACTGACAGAATCCATGGATGGCAGGCTTTTGAGTGTCCTTGCAAAGAAAGGTGGCTATATTGGTCACTGATTTGTTTTTGTTTTGTTTTTGAATGTCAGAAATGTATATTTGTGAATGTTGAGATGTTATATTGGTTTCACTGGTAAAAATAAATAATTGAAATGGGTATATATTTGTTTTTTGTTAAGTTGCCTAATAATTATGCACAGAAATAGTCACCTGCACACACAGATATCCCCCTAAAATAGCTATAACTAAAAACAAACTAAAAACTACTTCCAAAACTATTCAGCTTTGATATTAATGAGTTTTTTGGGTTCATTGAGAACATGGTTGTTGTTCAATAATAAAATTAATCCTCAAAAATACAACTTGCCTAATAATTCTGCACTCCCTGTATATAAATTAAAATTCAAGCACTGGTAAACAGAAACAAGGTTAATACAAAGGAGACACGAAAGAAGGGAAGCCGGCTAAAATATAAGCTATCGAATGTAATACAAAAAAAGAAAGAAAAAAAAAATACAAGCAAAAGTGAACAAAACGGCACAATAAGCAACTGTTTATGATGTTACATATTTGAATTGATATATTTGTGGTGATTATGCCACTTGTATAACAAACTGTAAACCGCTTTCCTGACCAGGCACGTGTGGTCATTGGCGTCAGGTGGAAATACTGTTGTCCTGCAATATTATCAAGCTGGATTTAATGCCTGAGGGGCCTCGGTTATCAAATATTCTCACTAAGTTTATGCACACAGTAGCAAAGTAGGAGACAAGAGTGAGAGAATGTTATAACCAAACTTGGTAACTGAATATTACCTCAAAGACTTAAATAAGTAACCCAGAATGCAAAGAAACTAACTAATATCAAATCACAAAATAAGGGAAAATGCAGATTCTGAGTATAATGAATATACTTTTAGATAAGTTTGGTTACATATTCCAGAAAAATGCAGGACTGCACAAAGTATTGAAATAACAAATAAATACAAACCTCTGCAAGACTAAAATAGATTAAGTATGAAATAGTAGTTAAACAAAACCAGAAGTGCCACTTACACAAAATGGAGGACATCTTTTGCAAGTGAATACAGCAAGTATCCTGAACCCTAATGTAGAAATCACAGAATAATGATATCAAGAACAGAGTAGGCATGAAATCTTCAATATAACAAGTAACACAAAAGGAAAGTATAGAGACCATAGTCAAACAGTCTAGGTCAAAACTAGCTCAAACGGATACACTACAAGATCAGTAACAGAAACTTAGTCAGAAGCAGGCCAGAGTCAGTAACAAAAGATTACTAGTAAAAAAAAGTCAGAAAAAGCCAAAAGTCTAAAAATAGATAAACAATTCCCAGAGTATAAATGTCTAAATGCACAAGTAACTAAATACTGCACTACTATAAAGGTTACTGCAATTAAAGTGAATGTCAATTTTACAGTTATGACTACCGCAATGCATATATAAATAGTGCATTAATGTAGTCGCTAACATTTTTTTTTATTTATAACTCTTGTTTTTAAAATAATTAGTGTTTAAAAGTAATACCGTTTCAATCGCAACTCCTCCCCAGCACTACTTCCTTGTTCTCCTGTTGTGACGTAGCCAGCGGTCCCACACGCTCTCTATGTCGGTCCAAAGCGCATTTACGATCGTGAGTCAAACTGCGCATGTGTAAAACTCTGCAATCTAGTAAGTGGATCATAGTACTTAATGAATGAATTACTACATTCATTGAGTACTATGCAATCATGTATAGCAGCAGTAATTTTGTGATCGTCTAACTGCTTCTGATTCTATTGCATCAAATATATTTGTAAGTAATAATTAGATTAATTGTACAATTGCTCCCATTGCAAAAGCACATATTATAAAACTTTACATATGGAAAGTTATTTATTGAAAAACGATCAAATGTTAGTAGTAAACTATATTGCTGAATACAAATCTAAAGTTATATATATTTTTTCACCTCTTTAGCTTTTATCATCATTCTTGAACTATATATGTAATTATACCCATTGATCATTGTCTGATTTATGTTTTTATTTCTGCACACTCTATTATTAATATTTATAATAACAAATACATATTTATAATAACAAATAAACTTGTTTATCATATAATTATTTCACTTATAATTATACTTATAGCATAAGTCGTAACATTTACTTGTTTAATTGAAATTAAAAAAATGACCTCACATACTATATTTGTACTGCTGATAAAATATATAAATCTGTATAACACCAAAAAATGTGTCATGGTAATCGCGATCCGATTTGTAATAAAGCCAATAAAATGTGTAATAAACTTTGTTTATAATTCTGGATTTATGTGCTATATAACCTAACTAAAATACTTTTAATTTTTATTGTAAAAATATTAACTCATTTAGTAATCAAACTTTTAATTCATATTATCGATATATAAAAGAATAAATGTAAAAAGATTTTTATCTTATACGATGTTCATTATTTAATAATACATAAATCTAATATGCTTATTATAATCAATAAAAGTATATAACAATATTATAAGCCTTTGGTTATAGAACATTGTCTATTTTTAATATGAATATATAAATCATAGACAATATAATCAGATTAGAACGCTATCAGTATTTACTTTTTTCACATTGTAAAATATCTTATAAATTTAGCCAGTATTATACAAAGAATTTGAAGATTTGGTTGGCTGTTAAAATATTTTAACGAACTATCTATACTATAATTGCATTTGTAATGTCCGTCGCCATCGGCAGTTGCTCACGCATCCTCAATGGAAAGTTGGCAGCGCGAGGACAAAATAATTCACCTGGATGCAGCAAAGTGGCAGGGTGGTGAAAGAATCCACCAAAGGTGGATGCAGCAAAGGCAAACGGAGCATTACAAAAGCAAAAACTAATCGCCCACATCAAGTATTAAATAAATTTAACCGCCCTCATCAAGTATTAAAAAAAAAATTAACCACGCATCAAGTATTAAAAAAAAACATGCCTGTACGAAATATAACAAAAAAAACAACAACCTCCCACACAAAGTATTAACACCTACACCGCAAACCCCCACATCGCAAAATAATTAAGTAATTAACCCCTTAATCCCTTAACCGTCAACCACCCACATCGCAATAAACCTAATTACCCTATTAACCCCTAAACTGCAAAAACCCCACATCGCAATAAACCTATTTACCCTATTAACCCCTAAACCGCAAAACCCCTACATCGCAATAAACCTATTTACCCTATTAACCCCTAAACCGCAAAACCCCATACATCTCAATAAACCTATTTACCCTATTAACCCCTAAACCGCAAAACTCCCACATCACAATAAACCTAATTAACTTATTAACCCCTTAAACTGCCAAAACCTACAACACAAATAACTATTTAAATAACTAAGCCCCCTAACCTAACACCCCTTAAATTAATTCAAATTACCTAAACTAATAAATTCTAAAGTTACAAAAAAAAAAAATAAGTTTACAAAAATAAAAAAGGCTAAAATTACAGAAAATAAAAAATCAAAATATTAAATTTTACAAAATTAAACCTAATTCCTATGAAAATAAAAAAGCCCCCCAAAATAAAAACACTCCCTACTCTAAGAATAAACTACCAGTAGCCCTTAAAAGGTCTTTTGCAGGACATTGCCCCAAGATAATCCGCTCTTTTACAAAAAATACACAAAGTCCCCCCTAACAGTAAAACCCCCCACCCACCAAATGCACCAAAATAAAAAACTTAACACTAAAAAAAAACTAAACTACCCATTGCCCTGAAAAGGGAATTTGGTTGGGCATTGCCCATAAAAGGGCATTTAGCTCTTTTACTGCCCATCCCTAATCTAAATAAAACAACCCCCCCAAAAAAAACTTAAAAAAACCTAAGTCTAACCCCAGGTTGCTACTCACCATTCTTGAAGTCTGGCGGAGAAGATCTTCTTCCAGACGGGTCCATCATCTTCATCCATAGTGAAGGCAGTGCGGAGCGGAGATGCGGACCATTTTTTTTTTTTCAAATATGGCAATTCTCGGAGGCGGCGATGGCCCTTGGCAGCGGTTCTTGGCAGCGGTGCTCCGCGGCTGCGTGGAGGTTCCTCTTCATGCGATCGTCCCTTAAAAACACTGAAGATTAAATGCAAGGTACCCCATATTTATGCCACGGAGCACCGCCGCCAAGGATCATCACAGCCTCCGAGGATCGCCACATCTGGAAACACCGCTCCGCATCTCCGCTCTGCGCCGCCTTCACTGTGGATGAAGATGATGTACCCATCTGGAAGAAGATCTTCTCCGCCGCACTTCAGAAACGGTGAGTAGCAACCTAGGGGTTAGACTTCGTTTTTTTTCAGTTTTTTTTTGGGGGGGGTTCAGTTTTATTTAGATTAGGGATGGACAGTAAAAGAGCTAAATGCCCTTTTAAGGGCAATGCCCAAACAAATGCCCTTTTCAGGGCAATGGGTAGTTAAGGTTTTTTATTTTGGGGGGTTTGGTGGGTGGGGGGGACATTACTGTTAGGGGGGACTTTGTGTATTTTTTTTAAAAGAGCTGATTATCTTGGGGCAATGCCATGCAAAAAGCCCTTTTAAGGGCTACTGTTAGTTTATTCTTAGAGTAGGGGGTGTTTTTATTTTGGGGGGGCTTTTTTATTTTCATAGAGATTAGGTTTAATTTTGTAAAATTTGGTACTTTGATTTTTTATTTTATGTAATGTTAGCCTTTTTTATTTTATTTTTTTATTTTTTTGTTTTTTTTTGTAACTTTAGAATGTATTAGTTTAGGGAATTTGGGTTAATTTAAGGGGGGTGTTAGGTTAGGGGGCTTAGTTATTAAAATAGTTATTTGCATTGTGGGCTTTGGCGGTTTAAGGGGTTAATAAGTTTATTAGGTTTATTGCAATGTGGGAGTTTTGTGGTTTAGGGGTTAATAGGGTAAATAGGTTTATTGCAATGTAGGGGTTTATCGGTTAATAGGATAATTATGTTTATTTTGATGTGTGGGTTTTGCGGTTTTGGGTGTTAATAGGGTAATTAGGTATATTGCGATGTAGGGGTTTTACGGTTTAGGGGTTAATAGGATAATTAGGTTTATTGTGATGTGGGGGTTTTGCGGTTTAGGGGTTAATAGGGTAATTAGGTTTATTGCGATGTGGGTGGTTGATGGTTAAGAGGTAATTAATTTTAGTTTTACTTGTGATTTTTTATGGATGGCAGAAATATAGGTAAAGAATTGTTAGGTTCATTATTGTGAGGCGGCTAAGTCTACACATTATTTATACAGTCACAATGCATAGTGATTGTATCAATAATGTAGACACTGACATTTTTATTAATGCTTATTTATTCAGTGTCAGTGTCTACATTATTGATACAGTAACTATGCATTGTTACAGCATTGTTACAGTATAAATTATGTGTGGGCGGAGTTACGGAAATTGCCGAGTGCAACGTCTGAAAATATATTACGGGCATAGGAATTAACATATACATCAGTGTCAATCAAACACTGCACGTTTGTGGAAAGGAACGTCTCTCGCTCGTGGCAAATTGCGTTTGTCGCTCGCGACTAACCACGCCCCTTTCTCACGCCGGTTAGTCAATTTAAATAATAAGTTAAAACATTATCTGATGCAGTTAGGAAAAAGCAGTCTGTGAGGAGAGTTGATGTAGAGAGAGATCAGTTAGATTAATAGTGGAACATCGTATTTAGTTAAATTTTTTAGCATTATTAGTTATTCCAACCAAAAAGCTTTCATAAAAGCTAAAGATAAGCCTGTTTTTTATTTTTAACAGCTTTTTTCAAAGCTTAAGTTGTTAAAAAAAACAAAAAAAAAAGATTGGATATATTTTACCTCATAAGCTTTATAGAAAGCTAAATAACAGAACATAAATATACTTATAAAGCTTTTTTAAAAGCTAAAGTATTTAAAAATAATATGTTGCTACATAAGTAGCTAAGTAGGGTATAAAATTAAATATTTATTTATATAAATATATTAATATAAAGTATACTCTTTATTAAAAAGGTATACTATTTTTTTATAAAAAAAATAAAATAAAAAAAATTGGGTTTTATTTTTTAAAGTTAAAAAAAAAGTTTTACATTTAACTATAGATTAGAATAAAATAAGTATGATATTGCAAATAGAGGTTTGCAACATCTGTAGATTATTTAGGAAATCAGTTTCTCAAAAAAAGGTGTTACAACACCAGTAGATTACTTTATATATATATATATATATATATATATATATATATATATATATATATATAAATATATATATATATATATATATATAGTATATATATATATATATATATATATATATATATATATATATATATATATATATATATATATATATATATATATATATAAAAGCAGCATTGCTAAATAAAGTGTTGCAATATCTGTAACATTATAACATAAATTAATTTTGTTGCTACATCTGTAGCCTTATTATATATAATATATTTTGCATATATTTAGGACAAAAGTCCATTCCCAAAAGGTTGTCACTATATCTGTTGGTTATATATATATATACATTTTCAATAAGTTTGGCAAATAGGGTTTGGCTAAACTGGTATATTTATTATATATATAGGACAGTTGAACATAAAAAAGGCTGTCACTACACCTGTAGAAATATTTATATATAGATTAAAGCAGTTTTCACAATAAATTTTTGCTACTTTGGTACCTTTATTATATGTTCTGTTGTTTTATTAGAAATTTCATATTTTTAGTATATTTAATACAGTAGTTCATTCAAATAAGGGTGTCGTTACACCTGTAGGTTATATATATACTATATATATATATAAATATATATATAATTCACCTGTAGATTAAAATATATATGTATATATATATATATATATATATATATATATATATATATATATATATATAGATGAAAGCAGCATAGAACTGTTGTTTGAAGAAACAAAAGATCCGGCAAACCTCCAAGCGTTTTTTCTTTTATTACAGGAAAAAGGGAACAAGCTAAAGTAAATATAAAACAAAAAGTCACAGCAGGACTAGTAATGTAGTCTCACGCGTTTCGGCTTCCAACTAGCCTTACTCATAGACATAATCTCTCTCAACCATTCAGGGTTTAAATAGCCCTAAGCTGATTGAAAATCCCAGTCCTGCTGTGATCATGAACATATTTAAAGGGACCACACTATAGTACATTGAGAGGCAGATGCCCCTGTGACACAAATCACCATACTGCATATTTACAGAAAGGAAAGATAAACAAGAGGTTATATGTTTGTGTAAAATACATATAAAAAAGGGGAGGGGGGTTATCTTATCCCAAAGCTTAACTATATTAGTTCTACACTGGGAACAAAACTGTATTAGGGTCTCGTTGTAAATCCTTACAATTAAACTGTGTATATTTAGGGTTTTTTTTTTTAAAAAAACATAATATGAAATGCTACTATTTCAAATTAAATCCAACCCTTCCTTCCTAAATATTATAATACATACTCAACTGTTAACCCTATTAATTGTACCTACATGTTACTCTACCTAAATATTTTGAAGTCCACCATATATATACCTCCAATATGCATGTATGTGTATACAACTTTAAAATTCACAACCAAAACCAATCTATGGTACTATATTTTTTATATACATATCTCCTAGCTATAATCAATAAATTGACCTTAAGCTATACATGAGAAGCATAATGTCTTAAATTGGATGCTCAAGTCATCTTCTTTGCCAGAAGTTGATAACATCGTGGTCTATATTCAGCCCTCCTGGTCTGAGAGTTTTTAACTGGAAAATCCAGTAAGCTTCTCTAAACAAAAGTCTCTGCGCCTTGTCACCCCCCCCCCTACAAGAGGGTCTAATATACTCTATGATCTGCCATTTCAGACTGCTCACATTTTGATTGTGCACTTGTATAAAATGCTGTGTCAAGCCTGAGCATTCAATTGATAGTTCAATATTTCTTAGGTGCTCACGTATACGTGTCCGTGCTTCTCTCGTCGAGCACCCAACGTATTGCTTGTCACATAAAGAGCATTCTACAAGATACACAATATGTGTGGTTCTACAGTTTGTCAGGTCAACAATATTATACACTCTCTGAGTCATTTTGGACTGAAAGGTACGTGTAGTCTTTGCATAGCTGCATGCTATGCACTTGCTGTAATGACATTTGTAATGACCTTTTACTTGAAGCCAACTACTCACAGATGTTTTGTCAATTTTTAACATACTTGGTGAGAGTATATTTCCTAGGGTGCAACCCCTTTTGGCAACAAATTTACATCCTTCTGAGGTATAATTCCTCAAACTGTCTTCTGCCGACAGTATGGGAAGATGTTTGTTTACTATTTCCCAGATAGCCCTAAACTGAGGACTAAATGTGGTAACAAAAATAGGTTTTTCCTTATCAAACTTATTGGTAACTTGTCCATGGCAACTTCCATGTATCAAGTCACTTCTGGGCATCCTGCTTACTTCAAGGTAAGCTCTGTTAATTACTTTGTTCTTATACCCCCCTTTCTCTTAGTTGGTTTTTTAGGATAATGCTCTCATTTTCAAAGTCTAGATCCCTCGAGCAGTTCCATTTAATACGGATAAACTGCCCTTTAGCAATACCAAATCCCGTGTGTGGGGGATGGTTACTGCGGGCATGCAAGAATGCATTAGATGCAATTGGTTTGCGATACAAAGTTGTATCAATGTGGCCACTAGACACATCTCCCATAAGGATAATATCAAGATAAGGAATTTTAAACCCATGGTATTCAAAAGTAAATTCCAAATTAACTCTATTGTCATTCAAGAAGCAAACAAATTCTCGTGCAGCAAATCATCTATGTATCTTTTATACACTTTGATGTACTTCCTGTGGGGGTTTCTCTCTGCATAGACGTGGGACCACTCCCACCAACCCATAAAAAGTTTGGCGTACGCTGGGGCAAACGTCTCTGCAGAAAGAATTCACCACCAAATTCAAAAAAGTTATGACTGAGCAAAAACTCAATAACCCTTAATAGATAACTCTTCAATCCATCATCATAGTCACTATATATGTTCAAATCATTTTCAATGGCTTCCAAACCACAAGAATGCGGGATAGCGGAGTACAACCCGACAACATCTATTGTTAGCCACGAGTGTTGCTATAACAATTTCATTATAACAAAAATAAATATTATTGCTACACCAGTCTACATCAGCCTAATTATCTATACTATATTTGGAATATATTTAGGACAACAGTCCTTCCAGATAAGGTTGTCACTATGAGGGATATTTATCAAGCCATCAACCGCAAATACACTGGAATTCCGCAGCGTAATTGTGGCGAGATTGATTCCCCTTATTTATCAAAGCCTACAGACCATCAAAAGTTGAAATTTATGACGTAACATACGATCCGCCGGTCTCAATCCAACACAGATCGATGCTTACGTCACTACAGATGTTCCGAATGCAAATTCGGCACTATCTGACTACTTTTGCTAGTTAACAAATATCTAACAGGTACTCTCGCCACTATTCCGGCCCAGCATACCTGCTTTTTATTCCGCCGCCCTGGAGGTGGCAGATGCCATAGGAATCAATGGGAGTCTGAAAGCAGCGAAAGCTTATGTTCGCTGCTGCCTGATATCCCATTGATTCCTATGGGAGAATAAAAGTTATGTTTACACCTAATACCCTAACATGTACCCCGAGTCTAAACACCCCTAATCTGCTACCCCCTACACCGCTGCTACCTACATTATACTTTTTAACCCCTAATCTGCCACCCCCTACATCGCCGCCACCTACATTATTTTATTAACCCCTAATCTGCTGCCCCGACACCGCCGCCACCTACATAAAAATATTAACCCCTATTCCGCCGCTCCTGGAGCCCACCGTAGGTAAATAAATGTATTAACCCCTAAACCCCTGGCCTCCCACATCACTAGTACTTACTAAACCTATTAACCCCTAAACCGCCAGCCCCCCACATAACCATAAACTAAATTAACCTATTTACCCCTAAACCTAAAACCCCTTAACTTTACATTAAATATTCACTCATCCCTATCTTAAAATAAATTTAAACTTACCTTTAGATTTAAATTAAATTATATTAAACTAATAATTAACTTACCCTAACTATTATACTAAAATTACATTAAACTACAAATTAAATTAACTATATTATATATTTAAACACCTGACCTTACTCAAATAATTTAAATCTACAATTAAAAATTACAGTTACAAAAAACTAACAACTAAGTTACAAAAAAATAACAAACACTAAGTAACAAAAAAATAAACACTCAGTTACACAAAATAAAAAAAAATAATCAAATATTTAAACTAATTACACCTAATCTAAGAGCCCTATGAAAATAAAAAAGCCCCCCCAAAATAAAAAAAACCCTAACCTACAATAAACTACCAATAGCCCTTAAAAGGGCCTTTTGCCGGGCATTGCCCCAAAGAAATCAGCTCTTTTACCTGTAAATAAAAAATACAAATACCCCCCCAACAGTAAAACCCACCACCCACACAACCAACCCCCCAAATAAAACCCTAACTAAAAAAACCTAAGCTCCCCATTGCCCTGAAAAGTGCATTTGTATTAGCATTGCCCTTAAAAGGGCATTTAGCTCTTTTTCAAAAGTCCAAACCCTAATCTAAAAATAAAACCCACCCAATAAACCCTTAAAAAATCCTAACACTAACCCCCGAAGATCCACTTACAGTTTGTGAAGAGCCGACATCCATCCTCAATGAAGTGGCAGAAGTCCTTATCAAAGCCGGCAGAAGTCTTCATCCAAGCAGCCAAAGTCTTCATCCAAGCCCGCAAAAGTCTTCACCCAGACAGCATCTTCTATCTTCATCCATCCAGCGCGGAGCGGCTCCATCTTCAAGACATCCGACGCGGAGCATCCTCTTCTTACGACGTCTTCTTCGGAATGAAGGTTCCTTTAAATGACGTCATCCAAGATGGCATCCCTTAGACTCCGATTGGCTGTTAGAATTCTATCAGCCAATCGGAATTAAGGTTGAAAAAATCCTATTGGCTGTTGCAATCAGCCAATAGGATTGAGCTTTCATCCTATTGGCTGATCCAATCAGCCGATAGGATGAAAGCTCAATCCTATTGGCTGATTGCAACAGCCTATAGGATTATTTCAACCTTAATTCCGATTGGCTGATAGAATTCTATCAGCCAATCGGAATCTAAGGGACGCCATCTTGGATGACGTAATTAAAGGAACCTTCATTCCGAAGAAGACGTCGTAAGAAGAGGATGCTCCGTGTTGGATGTCTTGAAGATGGAGCCACTCTGCGCTGGATGGATGAAGATAGAAGATGCCGTCTGGGTGAAGACTTCTGCGGGCTTGGATGAAGTCTTCTGCCGGCTTCGATGAGGATTTCTGCTGCTTCATTGAGGATGGATGTCGGCTCTTCAGAAACTGTAAGTGGATCTTCGGGGGTTATTGTTAAGATTTTTTAAGGGTTTATTGGGTGGGTTTTATTTTTAGATTAGGGTTTGGGCTTTTGAAAAAGAGCTAAATGCCCTTTTAAGGGCAATGCTAATACAAATGCCCTTTTCAGGGCAATGGGGAGCTTAGGTTATTTTAGTTAGGGTTTTATTTTGGGGGGTTGGTTGTGTGGGTGGTGGGTTTTACTGTTGGGGGTATTTGTATTTTTTTATTTACAGGTAAAAGAGCTGATTTCTTTGGGGCAATGCCCCGCAAAAGGCCCTTTTAAGGGCCATTGGTAGTATATTGTAGGTTAGGGTTTTTTATTTTGTGGGGGACTTTTTTATTTTCATAGGGCTCTTAGATTAGGTGTAATTAGTTTAAATATTTGATCATTTTTTTTTATTTATTTTTTTTAATATTCTTTTATTGAGGATTATTAGAGAAATAACAAATACATGGAGCAAGAAAATTCTCATTACATAGGTTACAATGAGACTGAAATTGAATGAATGATCAAATACAAAAACAACAGTGATAAAGTGACAAATCTCACCCGTCAAAATTATTTGTAAAAGCTATATCTGAATAAGAAACTGCAATAATTATATAAATGAAATCCTTGTTTTATAATATTTATATGGCATGATTAAAGTAGCTATTATTAAGGACCAATTGGTCCACCTGAACTCTAATGAAAGCCAAGTAGCTACAAGGGGGACCCATATTATTAATTATACCTTGAACATTTAGGTCTTCTGTTACCAATAGGGAGGGACCAGAGGAAGGGGGAGAAGAAGATTATGTGACGGTGAGCCTTGGCTCAGTGCCAGGGATGTAAGTGGCCTATGAGAGTCTAAACCCAGTAAAGATCATTCCAGTTACTCCAAATCTCATGGTATAAATCAGTTTTATTTAGGGATCGGAAGGCATATTCTTCCATATTTTTTATGTAGTCTATAATAGCTCTCACTTTATTTATTGTCGGGGGGGGGGGGAGACTGTTTCCAGTCTCTAGCTATAGCTAGTTTTGTAGCCATAAGAATATATGAAGTTGTCATGATCCAGTGTACATGCGCTCAGGAAACATGCCCTCAGGGCAGTGGTAGGGATTTGAAGACACCGACCCCTGACCCAGGGGGAAGTATCCTGGACGTAGATAGATGATATTCTGTGATTCATAATTGATAGAAGTTATTGAAGAATTAATGGAGAGTGCAATATTTGTATACAATATATTCTGGCTTCACTGAAAGTTATAATTAGTTAACAGGAGTAGCTGCAGGATTCAATGAGAGAAATATATAGCAATGTGGAATGTACAGGCTTCAGAGTAAACAGATAGAAGTTTGACACTTAGATGCAAACTAAGGTTTGTTGAAGGTTCACAGTTCATAATATTATGTAGAGCTGTATATCAGTATAAGCAGAGTAACACAAATGAGACAAGTTGTAAGTCTTAGGCATTAATTACTGTTTGTGCATATATATGCAAACCAAGGTTTGTTGCAGGTTCACAGTTCATAATATTATGTAGAGCTGTATATCAGTATAATCAGAGTAGCACAAGTGATAGACAAGTTACAAGTCTCAGGCATTAATTACTGTTTGAGCATATATATGCAAACTAGGTTTGTTGGAGGTTATTTCAGCAATGACAACTAGAAGCAGAGAAATAGTTATAAAGTTCTGAGTAAGATGATGTTATTGTAATTAGAGAGTGATGATAAGCAAAAGCATACTTGATTTATAATAAAGTTCAGAGTTTGTTAAGTAGCTGTGTCCAGGAAACAGAATGGGATTATTTCTGATACTTGCAGTTTGATGATATTTAGCATAGGTAATAGAAAATGCTGTATCTTGGAATAGTTGGTAAATTCATGCAGGAAACAGTCACAGATCTCAGTTGTTCAGGATCACAACTTCAAAGTTAATGCAAAGCACATTAGACCTGAGAAGGCTTAAAAAGAGGCTGAGGTAATCAGGTGCATGAATGATTAATCAGGCAGGCAAGCAAGCTGAATGTAAATATTGCCCAAATGCAGCAGTCAGAGAAGGAAGTCTTAAAGGGATAGTGACATTAGGCTGAGATATGTTACAGATCCCCCTCCTCAAAGGCGACCTCTGGGCGCCCAACACAATCCAAATGGAGAGAGAACAAAAATGATATGGAGAACCGGTAGTAGGTGTATGGAGGTAGTGTGTCCAATCGGAAATCAAGAAAGGAGGGTTGGAGATCTCTTGAAAAAGTTGAATGACGAAGTAAAGGCCATGTAATTCAGGTATCAAAAGATCTTGACAATGATTAGAGCAAAACTTGAAGTCAACTTTTTTGTAGTCATCGTGAGAATGCATGAACGTAACATACAATGAGCTTCCTACCACAGAATCATCCTGAGGGTAGATAGGTGGATGTTCTTCATGATAGATGACCATGTACATAGCCAATGAAAAGGCAGCCAGTCCTAGAGATATGAATAAGCTTTTCTCAGCTTTAGAAATAGAGATGCAGCATTCTGGATTGATAACCAAATTAACCAACTTTGGGTCAGAGATTTGAGTATCCTCAGAATTAACCTCTTGGCCGAGGATTAGATATACTCCAAAAGAAAAAGCTATAGCCACTTCTAACGCAATAGCAGGGCTTTCTTCAAAGTAGGAGATAGGAGTGTAGAGTGCAAGATTTGTCCAGTTCTTGCCATCTTCTGATTCAATATGAAATGTCTCCTTACTGGATTCGGAATCAAGAGTGTCCTCACTAGGAATAGGTATATGAATGCCCACACCAGGGCAAGGTTCAGGAATATCCTCAATAGGATCAAGTGAAGGAATGCCCTCACCAGGGCAAGGTTCAGGAATACCCACATCTGGGCAAGGTTCAGGAATATCCTCAGTAGGATCAAGTGAAGGAATGCCCTCACCAGGGCAAGGTTCAGGAATACCCACATCTGGGCAAGGTTCAGGAATATCCTCAGTAGGATCGGGTGAAGGAATGCCCATGCCAGGGCAAGGTTCAACTATAGAAAAAGAAAAAGAAACCACTTTAGAGCCAGGAACCATACTGTCTTCTGAGCAGAGGGTGAGGCTTTCTTCAGGGTTCACAAATGAAGAATTTACAAGACCCACTTTAGAGCCAAGAACCATACTTGCTTCTGAGTAGAGGGCATGGCTATCTTCAGGATCAAGTATTATTACACCCATTTCTGGGTTAAACAAAGGAGTACCCATACCAGGGTCAAAAACAGGAGAGTCCACCTTGATGCCAGGTTTAGTGGTATCATCATGGAAAACAGGGACAGGATTGGCCACTGGGGAATCTTCTTGAAGAACTTTTGTACAAGTTTCAGGGTCAAGAATGTCCACTTGCGAACTTGGTTCAATGTTGTCCTCACAGGATTCAGTATCAGGAATTCCTGTACAGGAAACTGATGTAGTAGAAAATGTAGGTTGGTGGAAAGTATCTCCCAAGGGAAACAATTTCTTAGATGCAGTAACAGAAGAATTTTGAGAAGGTGAAGTGTACTGAAATATGCCACACTCAGGTAGATGCGGAGGAATTGTGACACAAGATTCTGACTGAGAAGTTGTCTGGGGTTCAGCAGGCATACTTATTTGAGTTTGAATATCAGAGCTAAATTATTCAGGGATTATCTCTGGTAAACTGAAAGGTTGTATATCTGGAACAAAATTATCTTTTGTTTCTAGCACAGGATTTATAGACATTGAGGCAGCATGAGTGGGATGCAAGAAATCAATAGTTGGAAACAGTTTTTGTAGTTCTTGTAGAGTCTGAGAAGAGATACCATTAGATGCTTTAAGAACAGACTGAAGGTGACTAGAGACAACATCCAGCTTAGTGTTGACAGTGTCATGAGGCAAGAGAGGGTCTGGCACAACAGAAACTGAAACAGGAGATTCAGGCTGAGTTTCCTCTTTGTACTTCTGATTTTCTGTAGGCAGAAAGACTTTCTTCTTCTTTTTCTTGGAGAGCTTAGATAACTGATATTTCTTCCCAGTATGAGGCTTCTTAGGTTGCTGCCATTGAGGCTTGTAGTAAGGTTGAGAACAGAAATCCTCTTCATCACTGGATGCATAATTCTGATATAATAAATCAGCATAGTAGTTGAGGGGACCTTTTCTCCAAACAGCAGTCTGTAAACCAGATGTTTTTTCTTCCGGCTCTGAATCTGTCCTATCTAACGAATCCATGAAAGTATCAGAAATAGGAAGATCAGTATTTCCATGAGAGGTTTCATGATGGGAGCTGTCTGTTTCATAAATATAACAACCAAGCATGTCATTATATACAATAGATTGAGGTTTTGTCTGAGTTTGTGGCAAATTACACTTGCGCTCATACCAGTCTAATGCCAGTTCAGCTGGATCCGTGAAGTCATCCTCCCTGTTGACATATTCAGACTCAGAATCAGTATCACCAGGACAGGAATCACAAACAAGAGGATTAGATCCGGAACAGTAGTCCTGTCTCTTTAAATCTTTAAAGGTCTGAATTTTTTCTGATGAATCTATGAATGCATCCTCTTCAGTTACATAGTCAGACTCAGAATCTGTTTCACCAACATGGTAATCACGAACATGAGGAACAGATTTTAGAAAAGTGATTCTGTCTCTTTAAATTTTTAAAAATCTGAATTTTTTCTGCTGAAGCTATGGTTAAATCCTCTTCATTTTCATAGTCAGATTCAGGATCAGTTTCACCAAAATGGTAACCACGAACATGAGTAGAGGATTGTCTAGAATGGGAGTACTGTGTCTTTAAATTTTTAAAAGTTTGAAAATCTTCTGTTTTTCCTTTAGGGATTGCTTGGGTCTGAGTTATGTTGTAATTTTTTATTTTCCTTTGAGGGTCGGTGCATCCACTACCACTGTGAATCCCTTTTTTAGGCATTAACTTTCTGTCATGATCCGGTGTACATGCGCTCAGGAAACAGACCCTCGGGGCAGTGGTAGGGATTTGAAGACACCGACCCCTGACCCGGGGGGAAGTATCCTGGACGTAGATAGATGATATTCTGTGATTCATAATTGATAGAAGTTATTGAAGAATTAATGGAGAGTGCAATATTTGTATACAATATATTCTGGCTTCACTGAAAGTTATAATTAGTTAACAGGAGTAGCTGCAGGATTCAATGAGAGAAATATATAGCAATGTGGAATGTACAGGCTTCAGAGTAAACAGATAGAAGTTTGACACTTAGATGCAAACTAAGGTTTGTTGCAGGTTCACAGTTCATAATATTATGTAGAGCTGTATATCAGTATAAGCAGAGTAACACAAATGAGACAAGTTGTAAGTCTTAGGCATTAATTACTGTTTGTGCATATATATACAAACCAAAGTTTGTTGCAGGTTCACAGTTCATAATATTATGTAGAGCTGTATATCAGTATAATCAGAGTAGCACAAGTGATAGACAAGTTACAAGTCTCAGGCATTAATTACTGTTTGAGCATATATATGCAAACTATGTTTGTTGCAGGTTATTTCAGCAATGACAACTAGAAGCAGAGAAATAGTTATAAAGTTCTGAGTAAGATGATGTTATTGTAATTAGAGAGTGATGATAAGCAAAAGCATACTTGATTTATAATAAAGTTCAGAGTTTGTTAAGTAGCTGTGTCCAGGAAACAGAATGGGATTATTTCTGATAATTGCGGTTTGATGATATTTAGCATAGGTAATAGAAAATGCTGTATCTTGGAATAGTTGGTAAATTCATGCAGGAAACAGTCACAGATCTTAGTTGTTCAGGATCACAACTTCAAAGTTAATGCAAAGCACATTAGACCTGAGAAGGCTTAAAAAGAGGCTGAGGTAATCAGGTGCATGAATGATTAATCAGGCAGGCAAGCAAGCTGAATGTAAATACTGCCCAAATGCAGCAGTCAGAGAAGGAAGTCTTAAAGGGATAGTGACATTAGGCTGAGATATGTTACAGAAGTTAAGATTTTTTCCACCTCAGTAAAATTTTAGTAGCCATGATGCAGGAGACCCAAAGCCGGACCAAAGCGCACAGAAACCCTCAGAGCTCCCAAAACTCGAAAAACATCTCTCCACAAGCCACTAATTTTAGGACACACCCACCAGATGTGTGTGTCCCTAGGTTGCCACAGTCTCTCCAACAAAGAGGAGAGGTAGTTCAATAATATTTATGTAAGGTGACTGGTACTAGGTGCCATTGAGTAGTCACTTTATAGTATAATTCCCGCAAAGTCACACAGTGTAGGTATTTTTTGGCAGTGAGTAGCTCCCCAAGCCATACATCTATCTCTGTATCCATATCTAGATCTCTTTCCCATGCTCTATATTGGCTATGCTTGGTAGGTTCTAGCGGAGATACCAGCAGGCTATAGTGAAACGAAAGAGCGCCTTTGAGTAATCTACCTTCATTCCACCTCTGTTCCCATTTAGTAGGTGTCCGGTCAGATTGTCCTGCCAAACCCAACGATTTAAGAATGCTGGCTAATCTGAGAAATTCAAATTGGAGTGAGTTAGGTAGAGAAAACTTCCGTCTCGCCTCATAGAAAGTTATTAATGTGCCATTGCCATACAAAGCCGAGATTGGAAGATTAGCAGTATCCGACCAAGCACCTATATGAGTCTGAGATAGCGAGACTAAAATACTACGGATTCTGTATACAGGCGAGGGATGTGGAGAAATTGTCAGTGTGTGCTTTTTAAGATCCCAGTGCTTCAAAGAGTCTAGAATAAGAGGGTGAACTATTTTTAAAGTCTTTCGCATGTGGATAGGAATCCATGGTAAGTCTGACAACAACAGACCTTTAGGCAGGAATGATTATTCTATTTCTTGCCATCTATACGAAGTTTCTTTCAAACCCCACCCCATAAGATGAGATAACCGAGCGGCGTCGTTATATAATAAGATACTTGGAAATGGCAAACCCCCCTGTGAATAGGCTGTTGGATGACAGAGGTGGCTATTCTCAATCTCCTCCCAGACCAAATGTAAGTGGTAATAAGACTTTGAAACTTATTTAGTATTGGTCTAAGGACAGACAAGGGCACACATCGAAAAAGGTATGTGAGCTTCGAGAGGAGAGACATTTTGATTGCCGCTATTCTGCCAGTCCAGGTGAATTCCCTAAACTCCCAACTTTCTAAGAGTCTTCTGAATTCGGGCAAACGATCAGAAAAGTTTTTGGAAACAATTATGTCGAGGTTTGGGCTTAAATGGATGCCCAAATGTTTGATAGAAATGGAAGACCACTGGAAAAGGTATAATTTTTGTAGGTACTCTAATTCTGAAAATGGGATATTAATGTGTAAAACTTCTGTTTTTGTGTAATTTAGCTTGTAGGAACTACACTGTGCGAACTGCTCAATATTCTTAAAGACCGCTGACATAGAGCTTATGGGCGATGTGAGCAATAGCGTGATGTCATCTGCAAATAGAGCTATTTTGTGTTGGGAGCCACTGAACGCCATACCTGAAATATCAGCATTTATTCTGATAGACTGAGCAAGGGGTTCTATGGACAATGCGATTAGTAGTGGAGAGAGGGGACAGTCCTGCCTAGTGCCATTTAGTATATCGAAAGAAGTTGACTTGTATCCAGGTCCGTTTACCGTGGCTGAGGGATTTGAGTATAGGGCCTGAGTAGCTCTGATAAATTGATGAGGAATGCCAAACACCCTTAAGACCTCCCACAAGTAATCCCACCTGACCCTGTCAAATGCCTTTTCCGCATCTAAAGACAGGGCCAGGAAAGGTACTTTCCTTTTCTCTGCTTCATACAAAATAGAGGTGAGTCTACGTGTGTTGTCGGGTCCCTCTCTACTCAGTATGAACCCAACTTGGTCGGCATGTATAACCTTACTTAGGACTACCGAAATTCGATGGGCTAGTATTTTAGAATATAATTTGATATCCGTGTTAATTAGCGAAATAGGCCTGTATTTTTGGCACAATTGAGAGTCCTTACCTGGTTTCAGGATGGTTATTATTTCTGCTTCTAGGAATTCCCTAAGACAAGTACCAGTGGACATAAATGTATTAAAAGTTTTAAGGAGTATGGGGTATAGGAGCACGCCAAAAGTTTTGTAAAACTGTCCCGTGTATCCATCCGGACCTGGAGCTTTATCTCTTTTTTATTGCGAAATAGCATTTTTCAATTTTTCTAAAGTGATAGGGGAACCAAGTGAATTCATTGACTCCTCCTCCAGGACAGGAAGGTTCAGACCTCTCAAAAACTTTGTATCTCTTCGACAGAGAAAGTATTGGTAAGGGTCTCTTTATTTAGACTATAGAGACTGGTATAGTATGATCTGAACGAATCACCTATATCTTTAGGGGAAATGGCTATTTTACCATTATAAAGAATTAAGGGGGTGATACGTTGGGCCTGTCAAAGTCTAAGCTTAGTTGCTAAGAGAGTATTAGCTTTATTACTATGATAGTAGAATTTTTGTTTGAATTTACTAAGGGTCTTTTGAACCTTCGTTAGTTCCAGTTTGTTAAGTTCTGCTTTTATTGACTCCAAGTTTTTTGCGCCCTGGAGTGTCAGGTTCAGTTTTAATAGGTTAGACTGGGTTCTGTAAGAGCAGGTTAATTCAGCCAATGACCTACCTGTATCTTTCCTATTAAGAGCTGACTTTTTAATTAATGAGCCTCTAATATAAGCTTTCAGCGAAGCCCATACATATTGGACTTCTGTCTGACCATTATCATTGAGCTGTAAAAACTCAAGTAATTGTTTTTTAATTTCTTGGAGGGTTTTAGGATCTGATACCAACCAGTCAGCGTATTTCCATTTACTGTTTGGATAAGGCTGGGAGGATGAGAAGGTAACCACCATGGGGTCATGATCAGACCAAGGGATCACCTCTATCCTCGAGTTGTGGATCTTGTTCAATGTCCAAGCTTCCACGAATACATAGTCGACTCTAGAAAACATTTTGTGTGGGTTTGAATAGAATGTATAATCTTTCTCTGCAGTATGCATAGCCCGCCATATGTCATATAGACCATAGTGAAGCATTAGTGATCTAAAAGCGGAAGCTAAGGAGCTGACTGAGCGATCCGAACAAAGCAATTTAAGACCTTTTCTATCTACTAGGGGATCCCATAATAGGTTAAAATCTCCCCCTAATATCAAGGTACCCTGTTTAACCCTGGAAATGAGATTGTGTACTCTTTAAAAAGGGAATCTGCCGAGTGTTTGGGGTATAATTTATTTTTTATTTTGTGTAACTGAGCGTTTATTTTTTTTGTTACTTAGTATTTGTTATTTTTTTGTAACTTAGTTGTTAGTTTTTTGTAACTTTTTATTTTTTAATTGTAGATTTAAATTATTTGAGTAAGGTTAGGTGTTTAAATATATAATATAGTTAATTTAATTTGTAGTTTAATGTAATTTTATTATAACAGTTAGGGTAGGTTAATTATTAGTTTAATATAGTGTAATTTAATTTTAGTATAACAGTTAGGGTAGATTAATTATTAGTTTAATATAGTTTAATGTAATTTTAGTATAACAGGGTAGGTTAATTAATAGATTAATATAGATTATTTTAATTTTAGTATAACAGTTAGGGTAGATTAATTATTAGTTTAATGTAGTTTAATGTAATTTTAGTATAATAGGGTAGGTTAATTAATAGTTTAATATAGTTTAATGTAATTTTAGTATAACAGTTAGGGTAGATTAATTATTAGTTTAATATAATTTAATGTAATTTTAGTATAATAGTTAGGGTAGGTTAATTAATAGTTGAATATAGTTTAATGTAATTTTAGTTAACGGTTAGGGTAGATTAATTATTAATTTAATATAGTTTAATGAAATTTTAGTATAACGGTTAGGGTAGATTAATTATTAGTTTAATATAGTTTAATGTAATTTAGTATAACAGTTAGGGTAGGTTAATTAATGGTTTAATATAGTTTAATTTAAATCTAAAGGTAAGTTTAAATTTATTATAAGATAGGGCTGAGATAATATTTAATATAAAGTTAGCGGGTTGTTAGGTTTAGGGGTTAACAGGTTAATTTAGTTTATGGCAATGTGGGGGGCTGGCAGTTTAGGGGTTAATAGGTTTAGTAAGTGGTAGTGATGTGGGAGGCCAGAGGTTTAGGGGTTAAACAGTTTAGTATAGTGGTGGTGGGCTCCGGGAGTGGCGGGATAGGGGTTAATAACTTTATTAGAGTTGTGGTGGGGTCCGGGAGTGACGGTTTAGGGGTTAATAACTTTATTTAGTTGAGGAGGAGTCCGGGAGTGGCGGGATAGGGGTTAAACAGTTTAGTATAGTGGCTGTGTTTAGTGATAGTATACATATAAAGCTATGAAAAAGCCGAATAGCAGCGAGATCGATGACTCTTAGTTAACAACAGTCCGCTGCTCATCGCCCCGTACTTGGTGTGCAGCTTTTTGACAGCTTTTTTTGTTAAATATGGAGAGCGTATTCAGGTCCGCGGCCGCAATGTTAAGCGATGTCAGACGAGCGTATTGGTGCCGTCGAATGCAAGTAAGTTGACGGCTTGATAAGTAGGCCTCTATATCTTTTCGTTATATAAATATACATTTTCAATAAGTTTGACAAATGGGCGGCTAGATTACGAGTCTTGCGTTAGGGTTAAAAAGCAGCGTTGAGAGGTCTTGCAGGTACAGATGTACCGCTCACTTTTTTGGTGCGACTCAAAAATACCGCAAATCCATTTACGTCGATTGCGTATCCTATATTTTCAATGGGATTTTCCTAACGCCGGTATTATGAGTCTTCCTAAAAGTGAGCGGTAGAGCTTCTCTTGTCAAAACTGGTACCGCATTTAAAAGTCAGTAGCTAAAGCCGTAACATAAAACTCTTAACTAAAGTGCTAAAAAGTACAATAACACCCATAAACTACCTATTAACCCCTAAACCGAGGCCCTCCCCACATCGCAAACACTATAATACATTTTTAACCCCTAATCTGCCGAAACGGAGATCGCCGCCACTATAATAAATATATTAACCCCTAAACCGCTGTACTCCCGCATCGCAAACACTAGTTGAATTTTATTAACCCATAATCTTAAATCTAACTCTAACCCTTACCCTAACCCCCCCTAACTGAAACATAATTTTAATAAATCTAAATAAAATTACTATCATTAACTAAATTAATCCTATTTAAAACTAAATACTTACCTATAAAATAAACCCTAAGATAGCTACAATATAACTAATAGTTACATAGTAGCTAGTTTAGAGTTTATTTTTATTTTACAGGCAACTTTGTATTTATTTTAACTAGGTACAATAGTTATTAAATAGCTATTAACTATTTAATAGCTACCTAGTTAAAATAAAGACAAATATACCTGTAAAATAAAACCTAACCTAAGTAACAATTACACCTAACACTACACTACAATTAAATTAATTCCCTAAACTAACTACAATTAAATACAATTAAATACAATTATCTAAAGTACGAAAAAAAGAAAAACACTAAATTACAGAAAATAATAAATTAATTACAAGTTTTTAAAACTAATTACACCTAATCTAATCCCCCTAATAAAATAAAAAAGCCCCCCAAAATAATAAAAATCTCTACCCTATACTAAATTACAAATAGCCCTTAAAAGGGCCTTTTGCTGAGCATTGCCCCAAAGTAATCAGCTCTTTTACCTGTAAAAAAAAAAGTACAATACCCCCCCAACATTAAAACCCACCACCCACACACCCAACTCTACTCTAAAACCCACCCAATACCCACTTAATAAAACCTAACACTAACCCCTTGAAGATCACCCTACCTTGAGAAGTCTTCACCCAACCGGGCCGAAGTCCTCAACGAAGCCGGGCGAAGTGGTCCTCCAGACGGGCAGAAGTCTTCATCAAAGCCAGCCAGAAGAGTTCCTCCAGATGGACAGAAGTCTTCGTCCAGGCGGCATCTTCTATCTTCATCCATCTGGCGCGGAGCGGCTCCATCTTCAAGACATCCGACACGGAGCATCCTCTTCCAATGAAGTCCAACTGAAGAATGAAGGTTCCTTTAAATGACGTCATCCAAGATGGCATCCCTTCAATTCCTGATAGAATTCTATCAGCCAATCAGAATTGAAGGGACGCCATCTTGGATGACGTCATTTAAAGGAACCTTCATTCTTCAGTTGGACTTCGTTGGAAGAGGATGCTCCGCGTCGGATGTCTTAAAAATGGACCCACTCTGCGCCGGATGGATGAAGATAGAAGATGCCGCCTGGACGAAGACTTAATTGTATTTAACTGTAGTTAGTTTAGGGAATTAATTTAATTAATTGTAGTGTAGTGTTAGGTGTAATTGTAACTTAGGTTAGGTTTTATTTTTTAGGTATATTTGCCTTTATTTTAACTAGGTAGCTATTAAATAGTTAATAACTATTTAATAACTATTGTACCTAGTTAAAATAAATACAAAGTTGCCTGTAAAATAAAAATAAACTCTAAACTAGCTACAATGTAACTATTTATAGTTATATTGTAGCTATCTTAGGGTTTATTTTATAGGTAAGTATTTAGTTTAGGATTAATAGGATTAATTTAGTTAATAATAGTAATTTTATTTAGATTTATTAAAATTATATTTAAATAATTTATATTTAAATAATTTTATATACATTTAAAAAAAAAACGTAATACCAGCGTTGTCTGTAAGCGAGCGGTGAGGGAAAACTGCTTGTTAGCCCCACACAGCTTTACCGACAAAACTCATAATCTAGCCGAGGGTTTGGCTAAACTGGTATATTTATTATATATATAGGACAGTTGAATATAAAAAAAGGCTTTCACTACATCTGTAGAAATATTTATATATAGATTAAAGCAGTTTGCACTATAAAATTTGTGCTACTTTGTTAGCTTAATCCAATAGCTTTATTAGAGGTTACACATTTTAAATAGATTTAGGACAGCAGTCCATTCAAATAAGGGTGTTGTTACACCTGTAGGTTACATACATATAAATGTATGTATAATACACCTGTAAATTAATTTATATATATAGATAAAAGCAGCGTTGATAAATAAAGTGTTGCTATATCTGTAACATTCTAACAAAAAAAATAGTTACTACATCTGTAGCCTTAGGGCTCCATGTACTAAGCAGTCAGCGAGCTACCCGCAACAAATCTCGCGTCAGAACTCGCAAACTGATATGTACAAAGCCGAAAATTATGTTAAAACTTGCATCTTTAAAATTGCGAGCGTACTTATCCGCCAAACCTCGCTACCTCTCCATTTTTTACTGTAATTAGACACATTTGACCACCAACTCGCCAAAAACGAATGTACTAAAAAATCTATTTGTCCGCTCGCATCAATCTCCGCCCCACCTCGTTATTTTTGCCTCGGCACCTTTTAGGTGGCGGGCAAGGTACAAAACAATAGGAAAGTCACTCTAGACGCCAGTCTAGACATATATAAAAGGCAGTAATATCAGCATTGTACTTACATTGTTCATTTCAGCAGCTATGGAGAGAATTCTGTTTTTGTTTATTCTCCGTGTGATGCAAATCCGGGCTAGAAGACAGAATACTGGAAATATAGCTAATCGTATCGTTAGAAGAAGGAGAGTTTGTGTCCCCCGTGTATTCCTTCCATGGGTTGATTTGCACGGCCTTTCTGACCGAGAGATCATACAAAGATTCCGGCTTGATCGTGAATCGATATTACACCTGTATCGAGAGATTGAAGATCATTTGGAGCCGATGACTGCTCGTTCACAAGCTATTCCGGGACTTCTGAAACTATTAGCTGCATTGCATTTTTTTGCAACAGGCTCCTTTCAGGCAGTTTCTAGCATCATTATTGGAATGAGTCAATCTGCTTTTTCACGCCACTTATCCAAAGTAATAGGGGCTATGATGGTTATTTTTCATCGATATGTTTGTTTGCCATCTACCCCTGAAGAATGGCAATCTATCAAGTCAAATTTCTATAGGATGGCTGGGATGCCCAATGTCCTAGGTGCCATAGACTGTACCCATGTTGCTGTAAGACCACTTCAAGCTCGTGAGGAGATCTATAGGAATAGAAAGCATTTCCATTCCTTGAATGTCCAGATGGTCTGTGACCCCAACATGAGGATTATCAGTGTCCGTTCTAACTTTCCTGGCTCCTGTCATGATTCTTACATCTTAAGGCAGACTGGGTTATACCGGAAGTTCGAGGACGGAAATATGCCTGAAGGATGGCTTCTAGGTAAGCATAACTGGCGTCTAATTTGTCTCTCATTTCAATGTACAAAAATTGGGCCCAATTTGTCGACTGTAATCTGTATAGTTTAAATTTGTATTGTATAGTTCTGAATCTTTATAATTATTCTTATATTAATATTTATATTTATTATATCTTCTATTAGGAGATGGAGGGTACTCATGTACAGAATGGCTGTTGACTCCCTATAACAACCCACAGACCAGAAGTCAAGTACGTTTCAATGAAGCTCACTGATCTACCAGGGGGATTATTGAGAGGACTTTCGGTCTTTTGAAAATGCGGTTTTGATGTCTTGATCGTTCTGGTGGTGCTATGCAGTATGCACCAGAAAAAGTTGCAAAAATTATATTGGTTTGCTGCATACTGCACAATATAGCAATTAAAAGAGGCTGTCCATTAGAAGATGAAGATCCAATAGATGCTGATGATTTACCAGAAGAAATATGTGTAGAAAAAGCTAATAGGCATGGAAATGCAACAAGGGACATGGTTTCAGAACAATATTTTGAAGATTAAAGTTTCAGTTGATCAATAAAAAACTTTCTTTATTAACTTGTCTCCATTTTTTTTTTAAGAATTAAGGTTATTAAAAATCACTCATGATAAACAGTTAAATATATAACAGTTGTTGCTCTTCAATTATCAAAGGTTTCAAATAAATAAAGTTTATGATCAAAGTTATTACAGACAATATATTATAGGTAATACATTGTCTTTGTGACATCACACTAGTGTCTACAGCTGCTCTCACTCTTTTACATAATGTGATTAGTGTAATGTAATCCCTCCATAGCTGATGCTAATTAATTGTATTGTGTCATTGAATTGTAGCTGTAACAAGCGACAGTATATTCAACAGTGCTTTATGTTATCAGATAGGATTTTTGAGTTAAAAAAGACTTGCTAATTTGATTTGTTTTATTCTAACCTCAATTTTTAAGAGCTACTAGGTTTTCCCATATTCAAATAAATACCTTAAGGGCTTACTCTTAACACTTATTTTCTTATCCTTAATAATATATTTTTCCATTCAAGATTTGTTAAAAGAATAGTGGCATATAGAAAATAATGGCAAATAAATTATTTTATTACAAAATTACAATCTTTAAACATTATATATTAACAATTGTAAACCAAAGTAACTTTTAATACATATAAACACATCTGAAACAAAGAAAATGTTTAGAAACAAAATAACAATTGTAAACCAAAGTAAATTTTAATACACATCAACACATCTGAAACAAAGAAAATGTATAGAAACCAAATATCATTTGTAATAACTATAAACATCGATATTTACAAACCTTCATAAAATACATTAATCTACATATACATTATATTTTTTTCTATTTTTCGGGGATACATATCTATATCAATGCGCTAATGATTGACATAACGATTAATCACGTCATCGTCAAACATGTCGCGTCCTGAACCTTTTGGTGCTGGAGAATTGGTGATATTAGTTTATGCCATGGATAAATATTTCCCTAAACGGATTGGTGGTGTGAGGGGAGTGAGACAGGAATGCAGAGACAAAATTATATACGAGATGCTGAGAAGAATGCATCGTATTTCAAAAATTAAAAGAACAAGACGACAGTGTCTTAGAAAATATAGTGATTTGAAGAGAAGAGAACCAAAGTACTATAAATCGATTCGAAGATTGATAAGGACATGTAAGTTTCAAAATTATATATGAAATAATTTTTTATAATATAAAAAAAGGCTTTATTTTTGAACTGCGTCATCATTGACGAATCCAGGACAATATTATTTTCTGAGTGTTACTTTGACTATATTAGTATATACAATTGCAAAAAGTTAAAAAAGTAAGCATGCAGAACTGAGTTAGTAGATTAAAATTTAACTATATTACTATATACACTTAAAAGGTTAGAAAAGTTAGCATACAAAAATGAGTTAGAGTAAAATATAACTATATTAGTATATACCATTGAAACATGCAGAACTGAGTTAGTAGAATAAAATATAAATATATTACTATATACCATTGAAACATGTTAGAAAAGTAAGCATGCAGAACTGAATGTTTTGAAAACAAAAAATTACTTGGAATAATTAAATTTATTTTTTTTATTCCAAATTTTTTTTATATATATGTTTATAGATATGAGAAGTAGGAGAATGAAGTGTGAACACCCACCACGCTACCTAAGGTCAATGTTGGTGCAAACACCCAGAAGTGAAGCTCTTTCTCCACCTTTGGCAATAACACTATTGGATATTGAATTATCTCCAAATCCATATGAAATTTTTCATAAAAAGACACAGACAGGTAATGACTTATTATTTAACTTTTAAATCATATATTTTAGGTTTTGGCTTAAAAAGTTTTAGCATGCAATATTAATCAAGTTGCTAATTTACTTCTATTATCATTTTTTTTCCTCATTATCTTTCTATCTTTATTTGAAAAAGAAGGCATCTAAGCTAAGGAGCCAGCCAATTTTTTGTTGAGCATCATGGACAGCACTTTTTGATTGGTTCTGTCCAATTAGCAAGTACAACACAGTTGGTTCACCAAAAATGAGCTGGCATCTAAACTTACATTCTTGCTTTTCAAATAAAGATACAAAAAGAATGAAGTAAAATAGAAAGTTTATTTAAATTGCATGCACTATCTGAATCATGAAACTTAGAAATTGGGTTCAATGTCCCTTTTAATGATTATTATTATAGTTTTAAATAATATATCCTAGGTTTTTGATTTAATAGTTTTCTATCTTTATCTTTGTAATTACGTTCATAGATATTACCATGGAAGACATGGAAAATAGTATGGAAATGGAAGAATTTCAAAATCCTTATAGTGTGCCAATATTTGAAGCCTTGAGTTCAGATGATACTCAACCAAGGATAGAAGTTTTACCAACAATGATGGTAGATAAAGGTATGTTTCATACTCAGTAATCTTAAATCTAAGAAAATCAAAGTTTTAACTAATACATATTGTATACTTCAAATAGGAGTTGGCTCAGATGAAAGCTTTAAAGGAGTGGACATAAGTGTAGAAGCTAATATAGTAGATAACCTAGATAACAGCACATCAGGAGGTAATATTTGTGATGAAAAACCCTATCATACATTGCATATGTATATGAAAATTGAATTAAAATTTGCTTTGCATTTATTTTTCTACAGATTTATCTTCAAAATCAACTATTGAAACTGCAGACAAAAGTACTCAGAGTTGTCTTGAAGATCATGTTAAACAAAACATTTCTAAAATTAGGGCAACTTTGGGAATGTTAATGGAGCAAGTAGATTTTTTATACCGTAAATATGTTATTTGATTTCATTTTTTGTTTTGTCATGATGATTGTCAGAAGAATGACAATTAATAACTGAGAAAAACTTTTGTGTTGAAGAATCAAAAGTGATTTTGAATTTATGTAAATAAACTTGTTTTTTGGGCATAAAAAAATTTGTCTTTATTAAATAATAACATTTTAAACTTAAAGAACACAAAAACTAACTTATTAAACAATATATCGATGAAAAAAAATTAACAGTGACTAATATAGTGTTATAAATAATAAATTAAATGTTCACTCCAGACGTGGCCTCTTTGGGTCTGTTGTACCCTCCCTTTCACTGACAATAGCCAACAGAGATTGTAATGTCCTTTCACTGATGGTTAAAGCTCTGTTAATTTGCTGGTTTTTCTCTTCATCCATCCGCCTCTGCCACTGGAACATTTCTCTTTGCAGCTGTAATTTCTGCATTTCAATCTCATTCCTTTGCATTTCTAGTTCAACATTTTTTTCTGACAGAGCAGCCCAGCGGTCAATATTAGTGTTAATCATATTTTGCATTTCTCTGTGGTCCTCTCTGTATTGCCTTGCAAGTGTCAACATTTCCCTCAATCCAACATCGGCCAATAGTCCTTTTGCCGGTGTATTGTCAATATTTAGACCACCTGTTTGCAGTGCAATTGGTGGTGCCTGTGTTTCAACAAGGTTTTCCGGTGTGTGAATTTCATCTGGTTGCGCATCTCCAAAATCTTCAAGAATATCTGGAGTCTCACTTCCATCATGCCCTCCTGGTGGTTCATCTTGAATGGGATTTTCCACTATCGGCATGAGATTGATAGTGATCTCCCTTGATGAGTTTTCTTCTTCTAGATCAAGACATAACAAATTGTTAGTAAATAAAAATAAAATGTTCTAAAAACACTTGCAGAAATAGAATAGAAGGAGAGAGCAGATACAACCGTCATACACCAATTTAAGTTATATTATATATATATACTTATGTGATACATACCATCAAATAATGGAGATGAATGTCCAGTCAATCACTGGAAAAGACGTCCCAAATCACCTATAAAAAAATAAATAAAATAAAAATAAATAAATAAATAAAATAAAAAGGTTTTTTAGTCAATGTAACCATATATTCAAACGCTATTACATTCAGTGAAATTTCTATTTGGAAAATTATTAATGGAAATGTACTTTGCAATTAACTGGACACTGAAGCAAAAATAATATTTTGGAGAATAAGATATATAGCATGGAATTTCAATCAACTTTCAAATGTAATACTATGATCAATTCTCAAAAAGAAAATAATGATAACATTTAAACCCATTAGAAAGTTGCTTACAATTGCATGCATGCTCTACACGAATCCTCATTTAAAAAAAATTGTACAGTGTCCCTTTCATGAAAATCTATGATCATTGCTATTTGTCCTTCAAATTACATTCCATCTGTAAAAGATCTCGAACTAGAATATGTCAATAATGACATTTGACATTTAAAAAAAAAAAAATTGATAGATAAAAGAGATAAAACACACAACATTGAAATTATTCATTTGTAAAGTACTTACCAGTTGCTCTACCAACACCAGTTTCTGGAGTGCTGGTCCTTACATCAGGAAGTGTGTCCGCCGAGGAAGTTGTGTGTGTAACATTAGATGTGGAGCTTATTAATTGTCCATGTGTAAAACTGGCCGAAGGTCTGGAAACAGCTGAACTGGGTGGTCTGTAAACCGCAGAAGATGAAGTAGAACAAGTGGGCACTTCGTTACCCCTCACAGGCTCTGCTTGTGTTGTTGGCGTTGCTTTAAAAAAAAAATATGTTAGGTTTATTTTTATTTCTAGTTGAAACTGAAAGCTAAAAGTGTTAATAATAATAATCACAGCAGTGAATGAAGGCTCAATCATTAAAGGGACATGCCACCCACCTTTTTTATTTTATGATTTAGAAAGAGAATGCAGTTATAAACATCTTTATAATTTACTTATATTATCTAATTTGTTTTATTCTCTTGATATTTTTTGTTGAAAAGCATTTGATTGCTGCACAAAGAAGCCTCGTGTGATTGGCTCAACATGTGTATTTATTTTTCTTCAACTAAGAATATCTAGAAAATGAAGCCAAAGAAATAATGGAAGTAATTTGTAATGTTGTTTAAATTTCTATTCTCTATCTGAATCATTAAAAAAAGATTTTGGGTTTAGTGGCCCTGTTATGTGATTCTTTTTTCAGGATATGATGTTATCATATATCACTTTTCAGCAAGGAAATGACTGACACATTACACAGGTTTTCACAATCTTATAATAACAATGATGGTTTATTCTGCAACATAACCATGGAAACAAAATACCACAAACCACTATTCATACTTATAACACTCTATGCAATTGCAATACTCATATAATCATCTATGCAGCTTTTAGTTAAATTCAGTTGCCTGCGCAACGACTGATAACAATCTTATGTTGTATTACCACTAAAACAAGTCTAGCTAGTTTTATACAAACAAATTAATACATCACCGTGATCTCTGGTTGCATCATCCTATCCTGCCGCTTCTGGGGCGCAATGGGAGGGGACATCTGGGCAATCTTTGGAGCAGGAGACAAACAGGCGATCAGCGGGAAACAACACTGAAGATGCGTCCATCCACAGGTCTCAAAAAATACACTCAAATACACACACCAAAAATACACAGACGCTCGGACACTCAGACTCTCAGACTCAGACATGATCAGACTGCCTAGATGTACCCCTCTTTATACTGTTCACTTGTGTAACAGTTTTGGCGCAACTCCACAGATCCTGAGACCGCTCCCTCTGAGGTTGGCTATGGCCCAAGACATCTGGCCAGTCTGTCTTAGCCTCAACCAAGCTTATCAGGGCATGCCCAGGTACTATCTCTGATGTATTACTAAACTGCGATGCCGTCATCTTTAGTTTCAAACAAACATGTTTTTCTGCTTAACATTATATATCTGATTATGTGGTCTTATGCAGTTACTTCTGTCAAATACATCAATAATAGTTTTAACAATCTTTCCATAGATATAATTAATAGCTAAACATCATAATGGCTTTATTACTTAGCCTATTGCAATTGATATTACTTAGCCTATTGCAATTAATAATAATTCATCGTTTAACAATATTACTAGGCATTAGCCCCTATACCAATGTGTTATCAAGATGTTCCTGAATGTCAGTAAGTAACCCCTGCCAAGGTTGCACCCTTGTTCTGTCTGGGTTTTGACTTCTTATCATCAGCCTCCATCGGTTGTTTACCACTTGTAGCATGACTTAGCGAAATTCACTGTCATCTACTTGAAGTTAATTAATGTCTTTTACTCTGTTAAAGGCACACTCTCTTAAAGGCAAAGTCACACAAGTTAGTGCAAGTGTCTTATGCTTTCACTCTCTTAAAGGCAAAGTCACACAAGTTTAAGCAAGTGTTATATGAGCAATTACTGCAACCACTTTCCTTACAGGCCCTTTAAAGGGACATGAACAAATACAATTTCCTTTACAAATTGCATAAGAAAATGCTTTTTCAAAAATATTTAATTGTATTATGTTTTTGCCTTCATTGGATTTTTATACTTTGATGAAAAGCAAATCTATACAGGCACAGTAAATGATCATTGGTTGATGCACATAGATGGTTCATGTGACTGCGTCAACTATGTGCATAGCTATATCTGAAAAAAGTATATGTTTATAAAGCGGAGAACAATTTTGAAAGATGTTAAAAATAATATTCTATAGTCAAATAACGCAACATGGAAGTCAATAGATCAGAAATTTAAGAAGGCATGTGATCTGGGGTTAGTCTCATGATTAATGTCGGACATACCATGTTACACAACATCAATATTTTTTTAATAGTTTCAAATTACATTATTTCTATTGTCATTATCTCTTTAAGGTTTCTATGCAATACTGGTTTGAAAATAAACACATGGGTGTTATCTTTAGGGATCACTATATTAATAATCAACAAATCTTTAGTTCCGTTAGACCTTTAAAAAAAGGCAGTATAACAACCCTATTATTGTACAATCCCTTATACATATATGCAACATAAATGATTACAGTATTTGGGGCCTAAATGGCTTGTACAATCCCTTATACATATATGCGACATAAATGATTACAGTATTTGGGGCCTAAATGGCCTATATAGATTCAGATACTGAAGCGTAAGAAGTCAAATAATGTTATTTTAAAGAAATATATATTGGAGACAATGACCTATCATAATTTAAAAAAAAAACATTTGCGTCAATTATGTTGTACATTTACCTCTTAAATCACTGTCACAATCATCCGTTATGCCAGTGATGATCTCTGGTCCAAGACGCTGAACAAGCTTCTGCTCATAATCATTGAGGTCTGCCACATATGCTGGTCCACCTCCGGTAGCACGTGCCAAATTTTTTTCTCTGGCCAATTTAGCTTTGGCGAAACGTTTAATGTCGTTGTAACGCTTCTTCAGCTGATCGACATCCTTTTTTCCTGGACCCTGGGCACTAACAGCGTTGCTGATCCTTTTCCAGATCTGCTTCCTCCTAGAAAAATTTGTCTGTTTGACACGACATCCAAACAAATAATCATAAGAGTCAATAATCATGTCAATCAAAACGACGTTTTGCTGATGAGAAAAGTGAGGATTCTTGGATTTTGAAGCGGTTTCAGATTCAGATTAAGCCATATCGAATTTGTAAATAAAGATCACAAAAAAGAGCGCTCTGTAATTACTCTCCAAAAATTTTGGAACAATAATAAAGTTGTTTAGAAAAGTTGTACATTTATAGGAGCAAAATTCTATTCCCGCGACTACTATGACGTTCATGACACCTTACATGTCACGTGTTAACAATTGGCCAGACAATTCAACTGAAAGTTAAGTACATAAGCTTAGTCACGGCGAGCGAGGCGTCAAATTTATCAATATTCCGCCACTGCTCGCGGCGGGCTAGACGTGTCTATTTGTTGTGGGATTATTAGTACATAGCAACAGCGGACACCATTTCGCCCGCGGCGAGTAACGGCGAGTTTAGCCGCGTCTAAAATGACGAATGAATTGACGGCTTAGTACATGGAGCCCTTATTATCTATAATATATTTGGCATATATTTAGGACAACAGTCCATCCAGATAAGTTTGTCAGTATACCTGTTGGATATATATATATATATATATATATATATATATATATACATATATATATATATATATTTATATATATATTAAATAAGACTGTGTTTTGCTACTGCTGTAGCTTCAATATATATATAAAAACATTTTTTTAAAAACATGCCCCCTAAAAGAAAGTTATCTTTAGAAGAACAATCTGATGCAAAAAAGAGACAAAATTAGAGAGATAGAATAAATAAAAAAAATAAAAAAACTGATGAAGAAAGGGCCCATTTAAGGGAAGCAAAAACAGCTCAGAAAAGAAAAGAGAGAGCAAATATGAAAGAAAATCAGAGCCATAAACAACAACAAAAAAAATGCTTATGTTCATAGAAAAGCACGTTCGGAAAATGAACAATCAGAAAAACAAAAACAGCTTAGCATAAGCAATACAGAAAGGGAACATAAAAGGAAACAGTGCAAGTTATGTAAAAAGTCAAATTTTGCAAAACATACTTAACACTTTGCAGCACTTGCGAGATATGATGATTCATTTGATGAAGAGCTAAATGTTGTATGCAGCAACTGTGATGCATTGCATTTTGAAAAAGAGCAGCCATTAGACAAATTATTTAGTCAATGTTTCAGCAAAGGAAAATAAATATTGAAGCTATCAAAGTTGCTCCTTTAATAGAAAGTTTAATGACAGGAAGTCATAAACATTCAAAAAAAAAATTACAAAAATATTAGATCTTTTAATAATTAATTAGCATTTGCTTCAATGGGGCGAATATTGTTCCTCCTCCCGGTTATGGCCCTTACTGTTTTAGAATTAATGGACAAATATATCACAGAACTGGATCACTACCATCTTCTGAGGATAATAGAAAGTTTGGACAACTGTATAGTCTTAATCCAGATGAGGCTGCACAACAGCGGCTAAAGATTGATGAAAATGCAAATTGCAACCCTGAATTAATGACTGGGTTGAGTTCTTTTATGGCTTTAAACAATCCTTTTGCAGAAGCATGTAAAATGTTATATAAAGTAGAACAAGAATGTTTAGAAAATGCATGTCAAAATGGTGTTACACCTTCAACTGTGACCATGGCAATATTACAAGATCGCAAAAATGATCAACGTAGATATAATGCTCCTCGGTGTAATGAGGTAGCTATTATTTTCCAAAATGCAGATGGTGAACCTCCTCTTGAGCGAGATCTTATTATTCATTATTGATGTACAAACAATGGAAAAAAAAAACAGAAAGGATAAGTATTGCAGATCCAAATTTGGAGTCAATGTTGTATTCACTTCTTTTCCCTTTTGGGGATCAAAGTTGGTCACCTAAAATGAAACTTAATTATAACCCTACTACAGTTAGAAATATAAGAACTCAATCCTTAGCAAAGCCAAGAGAAAGGGTCACACAAATGCAATTTTATGGATATACACTTCCCATCCGTCACAAGTTTAACCCATTTATGAGTGCTGGGAAATAGACTCAGCAGTACTTTGTAGATGCACATGTTAAAACAGAAGCTAATTGTTTAAACTATGTAAGACAAAATCAGTAAAAATTAAGGGTTGAAAAGTATACAGGTCTCATGGACCATCTTCAAAATGTTGCTGTAGAGCATGGCTTACTTCCCAGCAAAGCAGTTATACTTCCATCTACATTCCAAGGTAGTCCCAGAAACATGGTACAGAATTACCAAGATGCCATGGCTATTGTAAGAAAGTATGGGAAGCCTGATTTGTTTTATAACTATGACATGTAACCCAAAATGGTCAGCAATTGTTTTAAATCTGAAAGAAGGTCAAGCAGTTGAATTTTGACCTGATTTAGTGGCAAGAGTTTTTCATTTAAAACTTCAAGAACGTCTTGATGATATCACAAAGAAACATGTTATGGGTAAACCAGCTGCCAAAGTTCATGTAATTGAATTTCAAAAACGTGGGTTACCTCATGCACATATTTTGCTTTTATTATGTGCTCAAGATAAGCTTAAAAATGCACAAGTGATTAATAGCTTTATTTATGCTGAAATACCTGACATTGAAGTCAGTCCACGATTACATGCAATTGTTACCAAACAGATAATAAATGGGCCCTGCGGGGAGCATAATCTAAGATCTCCATGTATGGTTGATGGGGTTTGCTCTAAGCAATTTCCAAAATCTTTCCAAGAAGAAACTTTAATCAATGTAGATGGTTATCCACGTTACAAGAGAAGTATAAAAAAGCCTTTCAATTGAAATAAATGGTAAGAAAAAATAGATAACTCTTGGGTTGTACCATACAATCCATACTTGACATTAAAATACAACTGCCATATTAAAATTGAAAGCTGTGCTTCTATAAAAAGTGTAAAGTACATATTTAAATATATTTATAAAGGGCATGACTGTGCAAATATTGCTATTAAAGAACATGAAACACTTCTTCATGATGAGATAAGTTCATTTATGGATTCAAAATATGTTAGTGCTACAGAAGCAACATGGCGTTTTTTTGGCTTTCATATGCACCATCAATCGCGTAGGATTGTGCGATTACAAGTTCACCTTCTTGGAGAACAGTCAGTATATTTTACTGAAGACAATATTGAAACTGCAGTAGAAAGAACACATTATAGAGACACAACTTTTACTGCTTGGTTTAAATTAAACAAAGATGATTTGTCAGCTCATGCATATCTTTACACTGATATACCTCAGCACTTTGTTTTCCATCAAAAGACAACAACAGGGAAAAAAAAGAGTACAAGATCGAGCAAATAACACTTTTGGTCGTATGTACTCTAAGTTTAATTTCAGATGTTGAGAGATTTTGTTTGCGCTTGCTTTTACTTCATGTTAAAGCAGAAACTTATTTTGAAGATATTCATACAGTTGACGGTGTTTAATTTCACACATTTAAACAAGCAGCTCAAAAACGTTGTCTTTTTGAAGATGATCAATCTTGGGATTTAACTCTTCATGAAGCTGCAAGTGAAATGTTACCTTAACTGCTTAGAGAGCTTTTTACTCATATTTGTGCTTTAGCATCTCCACAAATGCTAAAGAGTTTTTAGAAAAGTATAAAGAAACATTTTGTGAAGCCTTTTCAAGACATTCAGGTCACTCATCAGAGTGTCAAAATTGTTTAAATTATGCTCTAAGAGATATTCAGGATATATTAATTGTTCATGGAAAAAATTGTCAAGATTTTGGTTTACCAAATCCTCCAAACAATTTACCTGAAAATCCCAAAGATCTCTATGATGCTTATTTTGAAAGTTATACTGGAGTTCAAATGAAGGCATCTTTCAATGACCTTCAAAAAGAAAGTTTTGAAGAAATTATTGCTGCATCGGACAATGACAGTTTACCACAAAGGTGTTATTTCCTTGATAGTCCAGGTGGTAGTGGAAAAACTTACCTGTACAAAACTCTGTTGAGGACAATTAGAGGGAATAGTGAGGTAGCATTACCAGTTGCTTTAACAGGTATTGCGGCAAATTTGCTGGAAGGTGGACAAACTTACCATTCACAGTTTAAGTTGCCAGTTCCTCTGGTGGATACTTCAACATCTTCCATGAGGCAAACCTCTAATGATGCACAATTGATCCGTAGTGCAAAGATAATTATTTGGGATGAATCAACCATGTCTTCCAGTGATGCACTTAGATGTGTCGACAAACTCCTTCAAGAGTTGATGAACAACAACAAACCTTTTGGAGGCAAAACTATTCTGCTCGGAGGTGATTTTAGACAAACTCTTCCTGTTGTTGCACACGCTGAAGCCAATATTAAATGTAATCCACTCTGGCATAAGTTAAAACTTTTGAAGCTGACTAATAATGTCAGATCTGTTGATTCAGGGTTTAGCTCTTGGCTTTTAAAGCTTGGAGATGGACTGCTGACAAATGAGCATGGTTTGCATGAAGACATATTTGAAATTCCATTCCAAATGATATGCAAAGACTCCATTGTAAAGGAGATTTTTAGTGAAGAGTTAAAAGATTCTGATGCTTTTAAGTTTGCAAAAATGGCCATTTTATGTCAAAAAAATTGTAATGTTGATAAAAATCAATGAGGAAGTACTGAGTTTGTTAGAAGGTGAAACCTCTACTTACTTAAGTACAGATTCCATTGATAATGAATTACAGGAAGATAGGGATAACTACACAGTTGAGTTTTTAAATGACACCATCTGGAATGCCAGTTCATAATCTCAATCTTTAAAAAGGTAGTATTAGTATGCTTTTGCGTAATCTTAATACTAAAAGAGGTCTTTGTAATGGCACCAGATTAGTTGTGAAAGCATTGCGTGAAAATTTAATTATTGCACAAGTATTAACAGGTACAGCTGAAGGGCAAAATGTTTTCATTCCCCGAATAGATTTAGTCCCAAGCAATACTTTACTTCATTTTATATTAAGAAGAAGACAATTCCCAGTTAAATTAGCATTCGCTATGACCATTAAAAAAAGCTCAGGAACAAACTTTAGAAAAAGTTGGCATCTATTTGCCAGAGCCAGTTTTTAGCCATGGACAGTTATATGTAGCTTTTTCAAGGGTAAAAAATTCTGCAGATGTAAAAGTTAAGGTCATAGACGGACAAGAACAAGGGAAATTAATAACTGGAAGTGATGCCTGTTTTACTAAAAATGTTGTATATAAAGAAATATATTTAATGTAGATATAATTTAAAGAGTAGAAATTTATTTATTTAGGACAGTAGTTTGTCTAATTAGAGTGTGGCTATATCTGTAGTTTATTATATAGAAAATATTTTTGATATATTTAGGACAGTAGTCCATTAAAATTATAGTATTGCTACACCTGTAGCTTAAATATTTATATAAAAGAAGAGTTACAAAATAGGTTGTTTCTACATCTGTAGTTTAAAAAATAATAAGACTGCCCTCTGGCCAGGCTTATCGATTAGTAGTACATAATATAACTTTGAATGGATAAGTAAGGATTATTAGCAGATTTAGTACTTACTTGTAACGCAATTGGTGTAGAAGGTTTTTAATATCAAAGTTTTTGACAATGATGCTGACTCCGCATGCACGTCTCATGAACGAGCACGAGGAAGAAACAGGGCTATTGCGGGTTTAACGCATGCGCATAACAATCACGTGATGTTGACCGAAAGGGGCTGAATTCCCCAAGGGGGAAACGACCATTGGTGTATTGGATAGGACTAGCCTGTCAATCACTTTGAGAAAATGGCGGGCGGAAGAAAGAAGTGGATCGGAGGCTGTTTAAAAGGTAAAAAACAGCATTAAATTTTAATAATTAAAAAAATTGATGAATTAAAGTTGCGCTGTTTTTTAATAATGTATCCAACGGCGTGACCGAGTCAGCTAAACCTTACCTTCACTTTAAGGGCTGATTAGACACTCATAAGCCTCTTTAAAGGCACAGTACACCTGAACCCACCAGCACAGCACAAACCTTTCTTACCACAACCTTTTTATGAAAACGTGTCTATTATAAAATGGTTTAAGGCAAACATATAGTAATAAAGTTGTTTTTTCCCTTTTTTTATTAGAATTAAATACTATGACAGCTTTGTTTCTATAATAAAAACACACAGACATAGAGTAGATAATTTGGATAAGAATATACATTTAAGTTCTTCTTGCCTATGGCCATAGATATAACTCTTGGCTGTGGAAGGTAATTGCCCAGATAGTGATTTACTTTAAACAAATGAATAGTTGTAACTGAGTTATGAATATTCATCTATCCCACATATCAAGTAAGTAATACCATTTAAAGCAAAAGAAAATTAATTTTAATTTTGGTATATATGTCTGTAACATTATAACACCATCACTGGATGATTTAGGAACTCTGATTACAAAAAAAAACGTTAATTCATATAAAATACTTATCTCTATTCATTAACATAATACTGAATATGGTTATGATAAGGCAATCACTGAAACAATATGTCAAAAGTGGGGCTAGCATTTACAGATTTTACTATACATGAGGGAATAAATTAAGCACAGTGAATTTAAGAACAGATGAAAAGATTTTAAATATAGACAAAATTACCAAACTGCATCCATCAAAAAAGGGGTAAACATAATAGGCCAGATTACAAGTGGAACTCAAATGAACTCTTCCACTTAAGCGTTAATTGCACTAGAAGTAAGCTTGTCGGGTTGCGCTCGTATTATGAGTTGAAAGTAAACTGTTTTTGCTCTCACACTAACCCGACAAGTACAAAAAGCCGAAGTTAGAATACAGCACGCCCATTCACGTATCCCCCCATAGAAGTCAATGGAGAAAGAAAAACTAACACCCCACTCTCAAGCAAACCCGATCACATATTCTTAATGTGCGCTAAAATACATAGAACATATTCTGCTATGTGCAGAAATGTAAAATATTTACAGTAAATACACAGTAAAACACTTTATTAAAACTGAATATTGCATAAATATGCTTTAACATGTTTTCATCTACTTAACTGCAAAGGGCTCCAATGCACATATATGTCTATATATGTGTACATATGTATTTTTGTGTTTATATAAATACATATGTACACATATATATATATATATATATATATATATATATATATATATATTTATACATACAGTATACAATAGAAGTGAGTACACCCCAGTGCAATATTACTTAAATGTCAAATGATTCAAAATTGTATAACCTAACAGTAACTGCATTACGTCTAAGTTTTACAGTAGGGTATTTGCTCTTATGTAAAATTAAAAACAGTTTAGATTTACTATATTAAAAAAACGGCCCCAAAGCAGGAAATCGATGCAACAAAAGTCAGTGCACCTTTCATTACTGAGATTCAAATCTTTTATTTTTTTCAATACTTTGCATGTCCACCATTATTTTTGATGACAGACTCAATCCTCCTTGGCATGGAGGAAACCAGTGTCATACACATTTCTGGAGAGATGTTCTGCCCTTCTTCAGAGATAATTTTTTTCAGCTGCTCTGATGGAGGGGTTGTGTTGCTTTACTATTCTCTTTAAAATGCCCCAAAGGTGTTCTTCTGGATTCAAGTCAAGTGACATACTTGGCCAGGTCATAGTTTTGACTTGTTTCTCCTTTAGAAAGTCTTTTGTGATTTTGGCAGTGTCCTTTGAATCATTATCATGCTGGAATATTTGTCCTCTGTATTTTGGTATATTGCAGGCATTCATGGTGCCATCTATAAATGTCATCTCCCCAACACCTTTTGTAGTCATGCAGCCCATATTGTCACACTCCTATCTCCATGATTCACTGTTGGGACTATGCATTCACTGTAATAATCCTGACCAGGTTCACACCAAACATGCTGCACCCCATCTGAGCCAAAAAATTGTATCTTGGTCTTGGCCATCTTACCAAATAATGTGCTCCCAGTATTCATTAGGCTTTTCATGTTGTTTAGCAAAGTTTAATCTTGCAGTTTTGTGCTGAAGAGCAAGCAAAGGTTTTTTCCTTGGATGCTGTCCAAAGAAGTTGACATTATGCAATGTCCTTAGCACTGTCTGAGCTGTCACAGAAACTCCAATTTCTATCGATAATCCCTGAGCCAAATCTGAAGCACTTGCCTTGATGCAAATTTGAAGCACTTGCCTGTTGCCTGTTTCTCAGAGCAAGATTGTGCAAGTAGCGCACTGTCCGTGGTGTCATTTTAGGAGGACAGCCACTGCGGCTCTTATTTTTAGCATTGTGTATCGATCTATACCTCCTGATTACTGCTGCAACTGCGTTTTGATTTTTAGTTGGTCACCAATCTTCCTGAATCCTTTTCCATCTTTGTGAAGTCTCACAATCAGATTTTTCAATTACTCTGACAATGCTTTTCCATGTGGAGACATGATGCAGACTTGCAGATGGCACAGCCCATTGGTCAAAAAATTTGACTGTTCTGGTAACTATGCTCATGCAATTAGGCTAATTGGAAATCATAGGTGTACTCAATTTTGTTTCAGTGACCACAGGTGTATTCACTTTTGTTGCATTAAGTTTCTACTTTGGGGCCTGTATTTTCAATATAATCTTTCTAAATAATTTGTTTTTGATTGTTTATAATAGGAAATACTCTACTTGTCAAATTATAAATAAAAATATTATTGAGAGGTGATACAATTTTGAATAATTTGATATTTAAATGATATTGCCCAGGGGTGTACTGACTTCTGTTGTATACTATGTATGTATGTATGTATGTATGTATGTGTATATATATATATATATATATATATATATATATACTATATATATATATATATATATATATATATATATATCCATCTTAATACATCTACAGTATATGTATATATCTCAATGTTAAAACCCTTTGGCTGCATTTCTAACACCTTAGACCTCATATCTTTGAGCCTTTAATATAATAATTATAACAATCATTTTTATTACATAGTGTAATTATGAGTGTAATCATACTTTGTAATGTATTTTTTATGTGTTTTGTGCAACTTTTTAGTTCAGTGAAACAGTTAACCAGAGCTCTGAAGTTGCAGTAATCGTTCTAGCATAAATCACTATTACGATCTAGCGATCATGTTTACATTTAACTCGTAATACCAGCGGTAAGCCCAATGAGCGCAAACCCTCGCGATAAACACCTTATTGTGCCGGCGCAAAATTTTGAGCTCCACTCGTAATGTAGCCCAATATATGATATCACACTGATGTTCTTCACATCACTAAGTATTTAGCTTCTCATTACTGATACATTGTTTTGCAAATAGTTGTCCTTATGTTATAATATTAGTGTAATTTTTAAATGTAAAAATAAGATATATAATTTTTTGCTAAGGTGTTCAGATATCTATATAGCTAAATTTAATAAAAACTATACACATTATTTATTTATTACAAATTATATTACATTTTTATTGCAAATTTTTTTCCCAAATACATCACACATAGAGTAAATGTAACATTTTTCTAACTTAAAGGGACAGTATATACCAATTTTCATATAACTGCATATAATAGACACTACTATAAAGAATAATATGCACAGATACTGATCTAAAAATCCAGTGTAAAACCATTTAAGAACTTACTTAGAAGCTTCCAGTTTAGCTCTGTTTAAAAGGTTACTGGAACACCCACTGCAAGTGGGAAATATCAGACACTCCCCCCCCCCCCTTCCTTTGCATATAAAAAAGACCCTTTACACAAACAGAAGCAAGCTGGAGTAAGTATATGTCTGAAAATCAGAGCAATGTTTTTTAAAAATAAGCAAAACTATCCATTTAAAAAACAAAAAATTACTATATAGGCTATATAAATAGATAATCTACAAAACATTTATGCAAAGAAAAAACAAGTGTATAATGTCCCTTTAAGAGTACATTTTTAACCATGGGCATCTGCAAAAAATTTCCAGAGATGTGACAAAAAGATAAAATGCATTTAAAATATTAAAAATCACTGGCAACATAAACATAAGTTGTTGTAAACGTGCTTGTTTTAAATATTTTGGATCATTGGCATAAAATAGTGGAGCTTATGCTTTCTTAAAGGGACACAAAACCCAATTTTTTTATTTAATGATTCAGATAGATTATGCAATTTTAAGCAACTTTCAAATTACTCCTACTATCAATTTTTCTTCGTTCTCTTGCTATCTTTATTTAAAAAGCAGGAAATTAAAGCTTAGGAGCCTGACCATTTTAGGTCCAGACCCTGGATAGCACTTGCTTATTGTGGCTAAATTTAGCAAACCAATAAGCAAGCATAACCCAGGTTCTCAACCAAAAATAGGCTGGCTCTTAAGCTTTACATTCCTGCTGTTTAAATAAAGATATCAAGAGAACGAAAAAAAATTATAATAGGAGTAAATTAGAAAGTTGCTTAAAATTGCATGCCCTATCTTAATCAGTAACGAAAAAATGTGGGTTTAGTGTCCCTTTAATGCTTTTTAACTAAATGTGGGTCCGTTACATTGATGACTTGTTCATCCTGTGGCGGGGCACCCCTGAGAGTTTGATTATTCTAAAAATGATATTGAAAGGGAGGTCCCCTATTTAAAATTCAGTGCTAAAGTAAGTAAGAGCAACATTGAATTCCTTGACACTATGGTGTATAAAAAATCAGGATAGGTTGGAGACTGATCTATATACAAAGCCAACCGACCGAAACACAGTTGTACAGATCCAGCTTCCACCCCCCTAGGGTATTTAAAAGTGTGCCCAAGTCGCAGCTAATAAGAGTCAACAGAATAGTCTCAGACCCTGAGAAGCACCAGGAAAGATGGTGTAGAAATTTGTGAAAAGAGGTTATAGCCCACATGAATTGGATAATGTCCAAACCAGTCCCACCACTGGTACCAACACATATACAGGAGATAACCCTACTAGGATCTCCTTTGTCAGTACATTTAACACTATGAGTAACAGAGTCTTTAACATCATAAAAAAGAATTGGTTTCTGGTAAAGGAAGCTTGTCCTGAGATCCAAGAATTCAATCAGTACCCTAGGGCATCATACTGCAAAGGCAACACGGTACATGCTCACCAGATAGTGACTAGTGGAGGAGGTTACCCAAAAAAAATGTTTATTGGTGTTCCAAAAAATGGGACTTACCCATGCTTAGGATGTGCCCAATGTAATAGTGTGATCAAGGGAGGAGAAATAACACACCCCTACACAGGTAAAAAGTTCAAAATCCCAGGTTACTTTATATGTAACTCTACATATGTAGTGTATGCCCTGAAATGCCCATGTGGCCTACTTTATGTGGGCGAGACTACACAAAAGTCAAGTACCGCTTCTGCCAACACAAGTCCAATATTAGAAATTAAAAAACTGCCCATCTTCCTGTCTCCTCCCATTTCCTGGAAAAAGGCCACCAAACCAGTCAATTAAAATTCATGGTGATTGACCAGGACAGGAAAAAGCCAACTTTACAATACTTTGTACCCAAATTGTCTCAATAGAGAGTTTGATTTAATGCCCCTAATATAGGGAATATACTTGAGATCACATACAAATTCACAGTTTAGGTACCCTATGCAAGCTTATTTTATTCTTCTCTCTGTTTTTTGTTTTTAGTTATTCTTATGTTTGAGGTCCAATTCTTAACAATGGCTAGCTAGGGTTAAAATATGTAGGCCTGTGCCGTGTGCCGTTAAGTTAAGCTAATTAGGACACAAGTGTGATGTCCCTTTAGCACACTCCCCTTGCTGCCTGTGGATTGGTTCCTCATTACTTACCTTGTGTATAAATTGTGTTAACAGTTTAATGTATGTTAAAGGGACACTGAACCCAATTTTTTTCTTTTGTGATTAAGATAGAGCATGCAATTTTAAACAACTTTCTTATTTACTCCTATTATCAATTTTTCTTCGTTCTCTTGCTTTCTTTATTTGAAAAAGAAGGCATCTAAGCTATTTTTTGGTTCAGAACCATGGAAAGCACTTGTTTATTGGTAGGTGAATTTACCCACCAATCAGCAAGAACAACACAGTGTGTTCACCAAAAATGGGCCGGCATCTAAACTTACATTCTTGCATTTCAAATAAAGATACCAAGAGAATGAAAATAATTTGATAATAGGAGTAAATTAGAAAGTTGCTAACAATTGCATGCTCTATCTGAATCACGATAGAAAAAAATTGGGTTCAGTTTCCCTTTAACTTGAGAAAGGGGCAGACAGCCCTGAAAAGTTGCTGTAATAAAGGTGTTTTCCTTACATTGAGAGTGCTACCTTCTTCACTTCTTGTTTTAACTAAATGTTATCTCCAAATTGTGTCACACAGACACCTGTAATATCATTGTGTTGCTTTATTGTAGAACATTTTAGAAGGAAAAAAAACATAATTTATTCTTGCCTGATAAATTTAATTCTTCCTCGGTCATGAGATTCCACAAGTTCCTTACATATGGGAATTCAACACCTGGCCACTGGGAGGATGCAAAGATAGCCAACTGTCATGTATATGTTTTTTTGTACCTTTTATTCTGGCATAATCAACTTTCCTGACCCTGGCTGTGTATAAAAGTCTAACACTACGAAAAGGAAGTGCTTAGATATTATGCTTATTAAGCTAAGCTGCGTACAGTTACCTCTCTGAATGCTGCAAGCCTGATTGTATTTTATTTGTGATTCAAGCCTTTCAGTGTGTGGGGAATTCCATGTCCTATCAGGGTAAACTTCAATCTGGGAGACTTTCTCAAACAATCCCTTCTGCTGTTATTTTGTTCCTTAAAGGTGAAACTAGCAATACCAATTCAGTGCATCGGACAGATCTACTTACCCAAAGAGATCCTCAGCTGTTCCTCCGGTCTCTACCACAGACTTTCACAGACACAGACAACTGTAGGATTCTCTGGAGTAGTTTATCAGTAAACTAATTTCCTAATTTTTAGATTGCTATGATACTGATACTTCAACTTAAAATGATTCAGAAGTGCATAATATATGTTCTATTTGTCTCCTCCAATTCAAATGTACATAAGTAATCCGGTTTTTACTTATACCTAAAGCTGTTTAATGCTAATTAACAATCCTTCATCCTGCAAGCTAACCTTGTTAGTTAAATAAGCATTCTGGTCATATTTCTTATCTTAGTTAACTGCAACTTCCTGATTCTTACCTGCCAGTTACTTTTCCACTTGGCTTCATTTCCAAGTAGTGTACACTTGTTTGCTTCAGCTGTTATTCCTCCATATGCTGTTCAACTGTTCATGTTGTTTAGACTCAGACTAACCACTATATTCTTTAGGAAGCTGGGAATATCTATATTAATTGTAAGATTAGCTTGTAGTAACATACCTTATATGTTATGTCCATGAATCCTACATACACACTAATCTGAACTGGTTAGTTAGGAAAAACAGACAACTGATAGGTGTGACACCAACACACCAAGAGCTTGTAGTTTCTCCCACTTCCCTGTACCTCTCTGTCTAAATGTATAGCCTAACATAGGAGAAAAGAAAAATAGACAAAGCAGGGTAAACGAGCTGCAAACTAAAACTGCTGCTAACCAGCAAAAAGAAAATATGTCAAAATGACTGCTGTGAAAAAGGTCTATTACACCAGGTTTGTGCAAGACATGCTTGAGCATTACATATACAAGTGGTATGATTTTAATTTATTGCAAGCTTGCTAATAAGACAAAATGCCAAAAATACCAGAATTTGACAGACATAAAATCATACTTTTGCATCAGCAAGGCCACTCACAAAGGGAAATCAGCAAACAAACTGGATACTCAAAATGTGGTATTCAATCTTCAATTTGAAGAATCAGGAGAGATCAAGGACAACTTTCAAAATCTGATGAGAAGTTTCTCAGAGTTTCTTCTTTGAGAGACCGGAAGAAGTCCAGTAAGGACCTGGCTCAGCATTTGGCAGCTTCATCTGGATGCCAAGTTGACCCTTCTACAGGCTAAAGAAGCTTGATCAGGAATGGTTTTTGTGGAAGGGTAGCAGCCAATAAACCCCTTTTTTGGCCCTAAGGCAGGACTCACATAAGTATGAAGGAGGGTTATGCAAGCACCAATGTGCACCCCGCGAGAATATGACATAATGACAAGCAAAACAAAAAGGTAAAAAAGTTTTATTTTCTGGATTAATAGCTCTGGAGTTTAACCCAAATAGAACCTTGTACATGGGTACAAATTAATCTAATTCCAGGCAATATATAAATCTTATATAATAATTCCATGGTAAAGGTTTTAAAATGAGTGGTAAAATTAAATAAAAAACACTTACCTTAACCACTCTCCTACTAAGCATAATAGCAGGAAACCTATTCTGTACTGAAAACTAATCAGCAGAGAATATACTATAGGAGATAACTGTAGACCCAAAAGAAAGAGGCAAAAAACAGGTTCCTGTGACATCCTTGGGAGAATAGTGGAAAAAAAAGACACACACCAAACTCCTTACACTTCCGACTTGGGAAATGGGCCTCAACTCAGTCTGAGAACCACTCTCAATGAAGAAATTATCTGCACATCACCATTCTTCACCTTCCTCCAGTGGAGGAAAATATAAGACTAACTACTATAGAGGTGGGAGGGGTTATATAGAGCTCTTGGGGTTTGGAAATCTTTGCCACCTCCTAGTGGTAGGGAAGGTAATTCCCAAGAGTAATTGATTGTGGACTCTTACCACCTTTATGAAAGAAACTGGGGTTTAGATTCCTTTTTAACATTACTATTCCTGAAGTCCTTTCTGAGTGCAGCAATAGGTATTCTTACATCCAATTATTTTCCCCATATTCCGATACTTATAAAAAGTTCTTCCTGTATTTATAGAAAATCTAGCAATTGTGAATCAGTGACTGATCAAAATTGAGCACCTCTTGTTATTTTTTGTGTTACTTTGACTAAGGTTTGAAAATCTCTACTGGTTTGCCATAACAACCAACTATTAGGTATCACTATTATTTAGTGAGTTGTATGTAGCAAATTGTCCCTAAATTATATCAGTGAGGGTATGATAAGATCGCTTAAATGGAGCAGCTATTAAATATCTAGCGTCTCTAGACTGCAAATCCTTACAGAGTTTACCATTAGTAAATTGTGTACAGTACTGTTTATCAGTTGAATTTATACTGTTGGACTATTTAACCTTTTGTACTTAACCAACATTTCCACATCTCAAAAACATTCAGAAAGATCTATTAAAAACAAATGGTGATATACATTAGAATGTATGTCCAAGATTCATAAGAAACCAACATGGAACATAACACTGATGAGTGTGATACAATAGTAAATGAATACAGCACTGTCTGTGTGGAAATGGTGCACGGTGCAAGAGGTAGCTGCAGCAGCCTCTGTAATCAATATGCACTCGTAGTAACACCAGCACCAGTATCTTGAATGTAAATATTTTATTAGAGGTTACATTAAAAGCAGCAACGTTTCGTGGTGAACCCACTTAGTCATGCTAATTGTATCACATTGGTTACTGAATACAATGTATATACAAAATGTTAAAAACAAATGTATCTGACTAAACAGTTTAAATATGGCAAAAATAAACATATATATATGGCTTTCTCATTATTGTACATGCATACCCTGGCTCCGTATTTAACATTATTAAACTACCTCTCCAATCTTGTTACAATAAAATCTCAAAAATGTTAAGCACATGGGTAAAGTACCTTAGTTATTCAAAACATATCATGTTAAACTTTTTTTGCATACAGTTACATTTTAAATGATCATAAGGATGATGGATTTGAGATTTATACTTTAGGAGTAACAATTAAGGTCAAAGTCCCTATTCAACCCTTTGGGAATAAGTGTGTCCAATTGATAAATCCAACTCATCTCTTGTTGTTGGAGGATTTTTTCTCTATTAGTCCCATTGCGTTGAATAGGGATGTGTTGTATGATTTGCCATTATACTATGGCCCTTCTCTAAAAAATGTTTGGATAGCGGTGCTTCCGAATTTTTTCTCCTTATATTTGACCTGTGTTGGCTCAGTCTGTCTTTTATTTTCTGTGTGGTCTCTCCTAAGTAATACATAGAACATGGGCATTTTATAAGATAGACTACATAGCTAGTATCACAGGTGTGAAACCCCCTAATGTCATAACGTCTGCCATTATGTGGATGATAAAAATTTGGGCCCTTTATAACTGAATTACAGCTGACACATCCCAAACAGGGATAACAGCCATTTCTCTTGCCATTCATGTATGTTTGTGTATCACTTTTTTCTGACCCAATGTTGCTTCTTATAAGGTGGTCTCGGATGTTTTTTACCCTCCTATATGCCATTAAAGGGTAATCCCTGAATTGTTCAATCCTAGGATTGCAATCTCTAAGTATGTGCCAGTGCTTTTTTATTGCTTTTGCTACAACTTGGCTATGTGAGCTATGTTGTGACACAAATACTAGTCTATCCTGTTTTTTTGTTTTTTCTTTTGTTGCCCTAGGTGTAGTGATGTCTTTTATTGTTTGACTCAACAATTGTGTAGGGTACCCTCTTTGTTCAAATTTGTTAGACATTTCCAACAGCCTTTTATTCTTAACCTCTGGTGTGCTTACTATTCTCTGTACCCTTAGTAATTGACTCTTGGGTAATGAGTTAATCAGGCCTTTTGGATGAAAGCTGTTATATTCTAGCAAGGTATTCCTATCGGTCTCTTTTGAAAAGATATCTATGTCAAGTCTATTTTGTCCTTTAGTGATCTTAGTGTCAAGAAATGTTATACACTCCTCACTATATGTCAAAGAAAATTGTAAACCCTTACCATAGTGTTAAGCTCCCTTGTAAAATCTTCTAGTTCTCCAATGCTGCCCCACCACACGCCAAACACATCATCTATGTAGCGCCACCATACTGATCCGTACTGTCTGAATAGATGATTTTCATATACTTGGCGCACCTCAAACTCATTCATGTAAAGGTTGGCGTATGATGGGGCAACATTGGAGCCCATTGCTGTCCCCCTTACTTGTATGAACCAATCATCTTGAAAAAGAAAAAAATTCCAGTATAATACTAGACGCAACAAATCCTCCAAAAAACAACATTGTGCTTGTGAATAACCACCACTGACCATAAGTACTTTCCTTATAATAGCAATACCTGTTTCATGACTGATGGATGTATATAAACTCTTAACGTCCATTGTGTAAAGGATATATCTATCTGACTGCAATTCTAAAGATTTTATTTTATCTAAGAAGTGTCCAGTATCCTTCAGGTAACTGGCCATTTTTGCCACTTCTGGTTTCAGCAATTTGTCTAGGTAAATTGCTATATTGGTGTATACTGAACCTACACAAGATACAATAGGCCTGCCTGGTGGTCTAGTGGGGTCTTTGTGAATTTTTGGGACTGTATAAAATATGGGTATTTTGGGATCCTCTACCTGCAAATAATCAGCCAATTTTTTGTCAATAATTTGCTGATTTTCAGCCTGTTTCACTATATGGTCGATTTCTTTTTGTATCGCACTCAGGGGGTTATTAGATATTTTCCTATAAGTGGAGGTGTCACCGAGCTGATCTCTTATTTCACTGACATAATAATGTTTATCCATCACTACAGTGGCACCTCCCTTATCTGCCCCCCTGAGTATGATACTATTGTCATTTTTTAAGCTTTTTAATGCCTGCTGGTCCTGTTTATGGAAATTAACAGGCTTAGATCTTTGATTGTTTCGTTTTTTTATTTTATTTTTCAGTGATGCAATTTCAAAGTCCACCAACTTAGTGAATGTATGATGAGTGTGAACCGTTTGAGAGCTAAAATGATGAGAAAAAAATGATTCCTATTCTAACCTATTTACATTTTTTTGTTTCATTACTTATTTCTTTTATTGATTTATTTATAAATATTGTCCTGGGATACATTTGCAGAATCAATTCAATATGATGATTGTTTTGTAATATGTTTGTATTTTATTTGGAATATAATTAAAACAACATGAACATGCTTAAAAGAAAACAAAACAGAGATTGTAACTGTATAGTAGAATGAACACTGTAGTCATCTCCAAATCAATAATACTAATCAGAGGCGTATTTAGGATTAGTGCTGCCCTAGGCACTGAAAATTCTGCTGCCCCCCCCCAACCCCTCCCCCACAGTTTTTATGCTCTTTTTTTGGCCATAATATTTTTTGGTCAGGGTATAACGTGACTTTTTTTTAATGAAATATTAATCAGGACTTGCAACACAATTGCATACACTTAGGTCATATAAATATATAGTATATATATATATATATATATATATATATATATATATACACTGTATATATATATATATATATATATATATATATAACATATTTCCCATAACCTGTAGAGATAGTATAAGGATTATATTGCAATAATACAATATTATGAATTAATATATATAAATATATTATATATATATATATATATATACACCTGTGTATATATATATAATACATAAACACTAACAAAAACACTCACATAAACACAACCATAATATAATAGTTCAGCTTCAGTCAGGTATATAATTAATACAATAACACAAGATAAAGGATGGACGAACGGCAACAATTAAATAGTGAAAATGTAAAACATTTTTTTTATCTAATGTTCTACTTCTTAAAGGGACAGGAAACCCAACTTATTTCTTTCATGGTACAGATAGAGAATACAAATTTAAACAACATTCAATTTTACTTCTAATATTTAATCTGCTTAATTTCTTCAGATAAAATTAAGCAGATTAAATATTAGAAATAGCAATGAACATGGGTGAGCTAACCAAACAAGCCATCTATGTGCAGCCTCCAATCAGCAGCTACTGAGCCTATTTAGATATGCCTTTTGGCAAAGGAAATCAAGAGAATGAAGCAAATTAGATAATAGAAGTACATTGGAAAGCTGTTTAAAATTGCATGCTCTTTCTAATTCATGACAGAAAAAAATTGGGTTTCATGTCCCTTTAACGATTAAGCAATTACAAAACTATAGACAATGGACCATGCATGACATGAGAGTTAAGCTTTCATTTGCTACCTCATATTCTTTGTGTTAGCCTTTAAAAGCAGAGTTTTGTAATATTACTTGAATGTAACATACTCTTGTTTGTTTATTCTTCTGTCTGCCTCGTACCTTCTCTGGATTTTTAAATTGTAAATAAACGTGGTGTGATACACAGATATCCTGGGCATATTACTTGGAGAGAAATAAAAAAAGACTGATATTTTTTTTCACCAAGGAAAAAACCTGTTAAATCAACCTAGGTTTTGCAAACAGGTTGCACATTTTAAAAGCTTCAAAAAGCTTATATTAATCTCATTTATATATGAGAAAGTCCTTAAGGAATTACGTGGCACACCCACATTCCGCTGCTTATTTATATAGGGCTTTCTTGTTCTCAGAATTGAGGTCACAGGTTGGACAATTTCATGCTTAATCCCCCTGCTATTGTTTGTCACTCAGAACAGGGCCGAGGCATAAGGGCAAAGTAATAAGTTGTCAGTCTGCAGCTGAGGATAAAAGAGGCTTTCGGTTTCTTAAGTTTTTTAGCTAGCAAGTTTAATACATATCCATTTCTCTCTGTAATGCACTATATTTATTACTGCTAAACAGCCATACATTTACTTTCATCTTTATTTATATTTACACCCAACATTAATATATATGTATTTAATTGTGGTTTTGTAAAATACATTTGTTGACATACATTTTGATAATAATTATCAGTGGAATAGATCTGTGAAAAAAATAGAAAAAAAAAAGGTGAAATTGTCAACTGTCAGCCAAACTAAAGTTGTTGTTTTTTTTGTATTTCCATAATATTTTTATACAAGTATGGATTGTATTTTTTTTTTTTTTTAGTCTTAATGTTAAGTACAGATTTGATACAATTTATTGGACCGACATGTGGCTGAATGAAAACAATTTATCAATAAACCACATAAATGCAAATTGGTATTTTAATGTGTGACCATGGCAAAGATGTAGAAATCCCTGGAGCACAATACTTAACGCTTATTATGCTTGGTGTTTATCTTTGAGGGCTTAAAGTATTAGAAATGGAAAACATAATCAAAGTGGTTCTCACTCATGTTTTCTTGAGCTTTAGCTGTATTTACAGGTTATGCATTGAAAGGAAATGGACCTTGTCAGGCCTGGGCATATGTTAAATTCTCTTTCACAATAGTTAGGTTTGTCTAACACTTTAAAACTCTGGCATTGAGATGAAAAAATCATTTTAATAATAAAAAGCGGAGACAATTCATACAGCCTTTTATACTTTGTTCCATAAAGCAATTCACATGTGCAATTAATTCATCATATTATTATTACCCAATTATAACTGGCATTCCTTTTATCTTCCAAAAAAAATAATATAAAAGGCAGTTAGTCTTTTAGAAGATGAAGTCATTTGCATGACTTTTTCTACAACCGCTTTTTGTTCAACTTTGCTCTTTTTTTATCAAGATCATTATGTTTTGCATACACGTGATTGATTAGGTATAATGCTTTTCAAGTGTATTACACTTATATGACTCAATTTAACGTATGCCTGTTAATAATCTAATGAGGCTTCTGTTCACCATTACACTGACTTTCTCTTTTCTAAATGAATGCTTCATCTTATAAATACCACTTGCTCCCCCTAGTGGAGCTGTAACAACCATTTGAAACTGTTTACACTTTGTAAGATCTGTTCACTTTTTTTTTTATTTATTTAATGCACCCTTGTACATAAAATTCTATGGATTACAAGCTGCAATTTTTAGTTCTGTCTTTTTATATATTATAAATATGAACATCAGTATTTATTAGAGATTTGCACAGACCAAAAAAATAATGTTTTGTTTGAATCAATCATTATGAGAAAACAATTTCTTTTGTCTTGCCCAATATTCGTTAAGGGAGCTGCTCGAAATTCGCATGTTAATGAAAATCCAATTTGGCTGTGATTTTCTATTGGGAATGCCTTTAGGGCAGCAGAATAGCAGCCTAAGCTTAAATAAAGTTAAAGGGATATGAAACCCATACATTTTCTTTCCTGATTCAGATATAGCGTGTCATTTTAAACAATTTTCTAATTTACTTCTATTAGCAATCTATCTTCATTCTCTTGGTATCTTTTGTTGAAAAGCAGGGATGTATGCTTGGGAGTCTGACCATTTCTAGAGCACTATATGGCAGCAGTGTTCAAACACTGTTATCCATTTTCAAGAGCACTAAATGGCAGCATTACTTCCTGCCATGTAGTGCTCCAGATGCCTAGCTAAGTATCTCTTCAATACAGAATTCCATGGGAACAAAGCACATTTGATAACAGAAGTAAATTGGAAAACAAAATTAAATTGTTTGCTCTGTCTCAATCACAAAAAATGTTAGAATTTCATATCCCTTTTATCTATGATTATCTGTTGCAATGAGCCTTCGGTATTTATGTCATAATGTTACATTTATTCTAGCGACGATTGTGTTTGTAATCTCATTTCTCACTTTACAAAGTGCATAAAGTGCCTATGACAACCTAAGGTTTGAGTATTATCTAGCTGCTATATCATACTTAGTTGATGTATAATTGGGGTTCTTACCTAGAGCATTTAGCTTAACACCGTAGCAATAAGTAGTTTTGTTTACTAGCTTATTTCCTGGTATAATGTTTATACTAATTATGGGGTCATTTTATCTCCAGCACAGATTTACATGTATCTTGGCTTATGTAACATAACTTTATACTTGGTACCCTTTGGAAAGAAATACTTGCCGCTCATATTCCTATCTTTATCTCCCTGACCGGTAATAAACAACATACCAGGTACATAGCTTCTGCATTAAGTTTTTAGCTTTTATACCCCCCCCCCTGCTTTTACTCAAGCACCCTAACCTTACTTTAGGCATATCGGTACAATGTCTTTAATAAGCAGTTTTCGTCCATCTACTTCTACTATAATTATGCCTAGACCATTAGTACTACCATGATTAGACATATGGGTGACATCAGTTCCATCAGAGATGTTTGATATTTTATAGTTCATAATATAAGAGGCCCAAAAAGGGCCTTTATTTATCATATGCTCATTTTATAAAATGTTAAATATATATCATGTGTGGGGTCCAAGTGTTGACCTTGATATAGTAGGAGTACTAATATGGAAGAAGTCATTATTATTACTATATTGCAGATTGGTGTTCAACTCAATGTCTCACATCTGTTAGTCACTAATTTATCATGTTAACAGCTATGATATTGCAGGGAAAATGTAATTTTTTCCTTTTAAAGGGACACTGAAACCCAATTTTTTCTTTCGTGATTCAGATAGAGCATGCAATTTTAAGCAACTTTCTAATTTACTACTAATATCAAACTTTCTTCATTCTCTTGGTATCTTTATTTGAAATGCAAGAATTTAAGTTTAGATGCCGGCCCATTTTTGGGGAACAACCTGGGTTGTTCTTGCCGATTGGTGGATAAATTCATCCACCAATAAAAAAGTGCTATCCAGAGTTCTGAACCAAACAAAAAGCTTAGATGCCTTCTTTTTCAAATAAAGATAGCAATAGAACGAAGAAATATTGATAATAGGAGTAAATTAGAAAGTTGCATAAAATTGCATGCTCTATCTGAATCACAAAAGAAAAAAAATTGGGTTCAGTGTCCCTTTAACCCCTTAATGACCGCAGCACTTTTCCATTTTCTGTCCGTTTGGGACCAAGGCTATTTTTACATTTCTGCAGTGTTTGTGTTTAGCTGTAATTCTCCTCTTACTCATTTACTGTACCCACACATATTATATACCGTTTTTCTCGCCATTAAGTGGACTTTCTAAAGATACCATTATTTTCATCATATCTCATAATTAACTATAAAAAAATTATATAATATGAGAAAAAAATGGAAAAAAACACACTTTTTCTAACTTTGACCCCCAAAATCTGTTGCACATCTACAACCACCAAAAAACACCCATGCTAAATAGTTTCTAAATTTTGTCCTGAGTTAAGAAATACCCAATGTTTACATGTTCTTTGCTTTTTTTGCAAGTTATAGGGCCATAAATACAAGTAGCAGTTTGCTATTTCCAAACCCCTTTTTTTAAAAATTAGCGCTAGTTACATTGGAACACTGATATCTTTCAGGAATCCCTGAATATCCCTTGACATGTATATATTTTTTTTTAGAAGACATCCCAAAGTATTGATCTAGGCCCATTTTGGTATATTTCATGCCACCATTTCACCGCCAAATGCAATCAAATAAAAAAAAATGTTCACTTTTTCACAATTTTGTTCACAAACTTTAGGTTTCTCACTGAAATTATTTACAAACAACTTGTGCAATTATGGCATAAATGGTTGTAAATTCTTCTCTGGGATCCCCTTTGTTCAGAAATAGCAGACATGTATGGCTTTTGTTGTTGTTTTTTGGTAATTAGAAGGGCACTAAATGCCACTGCGCACCACACGTGTATTATGCCCAGCAGTGAAGGGGTTAATTAGGGAGCATGTAGGGAGCTTCTAGGGTTAATTTTAGCTTTAATGTAGTGTAGTAGACAACCCAAAGTATTGATCTAGGCCCATTTTGGTATATTTCATGCCACCATTTCACCGCCAGATGCAATCAAATTAAAAAAAACGTAATATTTTTCACAATTTTAGGTTTCTCACTGAAATCATTTACAAGCAGCTTGTGCAATTATGGCACAAATGGCTGTAAATGCTTCTCTGGGATCCCCTTTGTTCAGAAATAGCAGACATATATGTCTTTGGCATTGCTTTTTGGTAATTAGAAGGCCGCTAAATGCCGCTGTGCATCACACGTGTATTATGGCTAGCAGTGAAGGGGTTAATTAGGTAGCTTGTAGGGAGCTTGCAGGGTTAATTTTAGCTTTAGTGTAGAGATCAGCCTCCCATCTGACACATCACACCCCCTGATCCCTCCCAAACAGCTCCCTTCCCTCCCCCACCCCACAATTGTCCCCGCCATCTTAAGTACTGGCAGAAAGTCTGCCAGTACAAAAATAAAGGGAATCTTTGTTGTTGTTTTTTAAATTGTATAGCATATTTACATATGCTGCTGTGTAGTATCCCCCTTATCCCCCAACCTCCCTGATCCCCCCCAAACACCTCTCTAACCGTCCCCCTCTGACTTTTTGGGGGCCATCTTGGGTACTGGCAGCTATCTGCCAGTACACAGTTTGCATAAAAAATGTTTTCTGGGGTTTTTTTTCACTGTTTTTTTTCTGTAGTGTAGCTTCCCTCCCACATACCAACCCAACACCCCCTGATTTAGCTTTTTTTTTAAAAAAAAATTTAGCGGTATAAACTTGATTACCTATCCTATTACCAATAATATTTTCTGTAGTGCAGCGTTCCCACCCGCTCCCTCCCCGTGCACGCGCCCGCCCCCTCCCTATCGTGCACGCGCGCGCGCCGTGCGCACCTCCGGACATCCCCGCCCACGATCCCGCCCCCCTGCACATCTCCAGGGCCATCGATGGCCGCCACCCGCCTCCCGGTACTGCTCCCACCCACCAACGAAGGTAGCCACCGATCTCCGGTGCAGAGAGGGCCACAGAGTGGCTCTCTCTGCATCGGATGGCCATACATTGTTATTGCAGGATGCCTCCATATTGAGGCATCACTGCAATAACCGGAAAGCAGCTGGAAGCGAGCAGGATCGCTTCCAGCTGCTTTCCACACCGAGGACGTGCAGGGTACGTCCTCAGGCGTTAACTGCCTTTTTTTTGAGGACGTACCCTGCACGTCCTCGGTCATTAAGGGGTTAAGTAGGTGTTCTTAGAGATAGCATCATAGGGAAATCATATCCTGGCAGGATTTCTCCTATGAATGAATATTAATAAATTAATGGCAACAAAGAAGTGAATACTGATATAGTTTATGTACATCATAAGTTCAAGATATTAATTCATTTTAGAAAAATAAAATCTGAAACAGTAACCAAACTTTTAAAATAAAAATAAAAATATGCTATATTTAACCATACTACAATTCCCCCGCACATAATTAGATATTTGAATAACAACTCAAAATGTTATGTAACAAAAATAACCAAACTCCTTAATATTCTACACCATGTTTAAATAAAAATGATGCAAAAACAGGAAATTTTCATCCACTAGATTATGGAAATGCCATACTTCACAAGTAATCCCATGTAATTGTCAGGCCACTAATTCACTACACACTAATAAAGAAGCCAAGATATGTCCACAATTGTATACCACCAAATGTGGCAGTTATAATTCTGTCATTTCTAAACTTGGTCACCTAAATATACTGCAAAATATTTACATATTACACAAATCTATGTATGAACATAGGTATCGTAGATAGATTGAAAACAGAATCCACTTGGATTTCTCCAATAGCACTGGGTAGCAACATTTGGCTCTTTTCAGAGTCAGATTTATTTATATAATAGTGAAAGACACAAAGATGTGCAAATTCAGATCTTTGTGTGTTGTTCAAAAAATAAGTTTGGCTCTGATAAGAGCCTAATGCGGCTACCCGTGGCAAGTGTACACTATTTATTGTAAACTTGCACTACACAAAGCAATGATTAAAAATTCAGCAATACTTCAATCAGTAGCATATTTAAGGACCATTCCCCAAGATGGAGATGCTGACTTGTACTACTCCTATTTGTTGACTCCAGGAACACAAATGTTTGAGATTATACTCTGATGGTTCTCTACTTGATTGATGATTGGCATAAATTACAGCTGTGACAAACTGTTTGCACTTTCAGAAACCCCCAAACAGCCCCTAACCTAGCAGGAAAAAGGTATGAAAGACAAAAGCAGGGTAATAGAGGTGCAAATTAGAACTGTCAACCAAAATGTTTGAATGCAGGGGGTCTTATGGACTATCATCATCTTGAAAGAAAATAATTTATTAGGCAAGCATAAATTTTGTTTTCTTTCGTATAATGATGGTCCATAGGGCTCCATTTTATGTGGGATTCATACTCTGATAATCCACGTTACGGAATGGGTGAGACAATTTCTGGCAGTTCCTATTTACAAAACATAGTGGACTGAAGGACTTTCCTGCCAAAAGCTGCTTGCAAAGAAGCTAAAAACATCAAAGTGGTAACATTTTGAAAAGGTATGCAGAGAAGACCACGTTGCAGCATTGCAAATCTGCTCCAAAGATGCATAATTTTTGAAAGCTCAGGAAGTCGGAACTGATCATGTAAAATGAGCTGTGATACATTTAGGGGGCGGCTTTTCCGCCACCAAGTAAGCCTTGTGAATTACCTGTTTGAGCCAAGAGGACAAAGAGTAGCCTTCTGCAGTTTACAAGTCTCAGAGTAATAAACAAATAAACTAGAAGAATGTCCAATTGCAGATCATTTTGAACACTAATTGACTATATATATAGTTGATGGTGTCACAAGTGGTGGCGGGCAAAGGGAACTGTGCCAGAAGCTGCAACCACAAGACCCACTACCTCCATGCATTAAACTACTAATGTAAAAGAAGCACTTTGCAGAGACAGACATGCAGTTTTAATCTGCGTGATTCCATCAGGAACAGACGCATTAGGACTGAATCTATGATGACTTCTAGAAAGGACACCCTTGTAGCTGGAGCAAAAGAGCCCTTTGGAACATTGATTCTCCAACTGTGGTCATGAAAAAAAGATAGGATCCTATATTCTTAACCTACTCATGGGATGCCAAGAACAAAAACTGTGGAGAGATGGGAGGTAAGAGGGATTTAAGCTCTTGTGTGGGTTCCTGGCCTACTCCCAGTGGCAGGAATTATATCCCACATTCTATGGAGCCCTATGGACTATCATCATAATATGAAAGAAAGGAGTACCTATGGAAGTCTTCAAACTTATGGTCTTTGAAGGACCTGCTATCCTCTAAGACAAAAGAAGTATGCCTGGCAAAAGTGGTGATAGCTTGGTCTACTTTAGGGACTCTCCCAAACTTAACACTTTCTTCATTGATATTAGATAGGAAAGGGTTCACAACTAAATGTACACAATAAGAATTGTATGCCCATTTTCCAGGCAGAATCAGTTACAATTTAACCTTTATTAAATTTAAATATATATATATATATATATATATATATATATATATATATATATATGTCTATATCTACCTACACATATATATATGTCTATACCTAAATACACCTATAAATATATATATATATATATATATATATATATATATATATTATATGTAAATATTGTTAACCTAATAATCATATGATCTATTTAATTTTAAAATTCAAAGAAGGTCTTTTGGTTACCAGGAAAAAAATCTGTGGTGCAGCATATGAATCACATAGATGAAACAAAGCATACACAGAAAACATAATTTATGCTTACCAGATAAATTCCTTTCCTTCCGGATAGGGAGAGTTCAAGGCTTCATTCCTTACTGTTGGGAAATACAACACCTGGCCACCAGGAGGAGGCAAAGACACCCCAGCCAAAAGCTTAAATATCCCTCCCACTTCTTCATTAGCCCAGTCAGAGGGAACAAGGAAAAGTAGGAGAAACACTAGGGTATAAATGGTGTCAGAAGAATAAAATAAATAATAGGGGACCGCCCATAGGCAAGAAAAAATGGGCAGGGGTAAGCATAAATTATGTTTTCCTTCCTAAAATAGGTAGAGTCCATGGCTTCATTACTTACTGTTGGGAAAACTATACCAAAGCTCCAGTGGACACTGAATGAATAACGGGAGGGAACAAAAAGAAAGAGGCGGACCCTATTCTGAGGGTACCACAGCCTGCAAAACTTTTCTCCCTAAAGCTGCTTCAGCTGAAGCAAAAACATCAAACTTGTAAAATTTTGAAAAAGTATGTAAGGAGCACCTTACAAATCTTATCCATCAAGTCCAAAAAAACTTTCATGTTTCAAATTTTTTTTTTATATATCTTTTTATTGATTTCCAACATATTTATATTTACAATAAAAAGGCAAAAGAAAAAACAAAAATAACACAAAAGCAATAATAAAAAAAAAAAAAAAAATTGAGCAAATTTACAAATCGTAAGGTATCAGTACATGATCAATTAAACATTGTGTATCTAGTTTTTACTACTAGACAATTGAAAAGACCAAAAAGAACGAAAAAGAGAATTCTTCCTCAACTGATACTTTTTCTCTATATTTTTCTGTTGGAACCAAAAAAATTTTTTTTCTCTCTCTTCTTTTCCATCTTCATCCCTTCTCCTTCTACTCACCCTTCCTCTCCCCCTCTCTCTCTCTTATCCTCTATTTCCCCTTTCCCCTTCTAATTCCACTTTTCTTTTTGAATCAAGACAAAATATGAAAAAATATAACAACAACAACAACAACCCCTTCCTTCTTCCCCTCCTTCCTCCTCTCCTCCCTTCTTCATCAAGTTACTATATCCCTAATAATACTAACTCTGTGTTTCTAAACGGATAGATTAAATATTCAATTTCACTTGGAGAAAAGGATTTGATAAAGATTGACCATTTTCTAAATAATCTTATTTTCTAAAGAATCTTAATCTTATTTTCATTATTTAAGTCCGTATCTATCTGCTCAAGTATGCATTGCTTTTTAAGACAGTTTTTAACTTCTTGGATACTGGGGGGTGTCCTATTTTTCCATTTTTTAAGAATTAAATATCTTACTGCCAAAATGGCTAAGTTTACAATCTTGGTGTTCATGAGCCGCTCCTGCGAGTCTTTCCAGAGAAATATTATATGTAATGGTGATAGTGTCGGAGGAGAGGCTCCTATTGCCCCAAGCCAGTATTGTATCTTTAACCAAAGTTGTTGAATGATTGGGCATTCCCACATCATATGTATAAGATTTGCTAAAGGTAGGGAACATCTAGGACATCTAGTAAAGTCAAGGCTCCCACATTTAAAACCTTTCTCAGGGGTGAAGAAAGTTTCTAATAACAATTTTACATGGGTCTCTCTCCATGTGGATGAAAGAGTAATTCTTGAGACCTCTGATATAGAAAATCGAATTGCTCCAATGTCTCTGCAATTTTGCGAAAGTATCGGTGCCCATTTGATAGATATATTTTCCAGGTTTACATCTCCCTTTAAGGAAATTAAATCCAGATAACTAGACGAGATAGACATGATGCCATTTTTGGCTAAAATTAGCCATTTTTCTATGGGCCCAAGTGTCCAATTCCATCCCATTTTATGTACTAAACTCAGGGCTAAGTGTCTTGCTTGCAGATATGCAAAGAACTCCTTATGTGGAATATTAAACTCCTCCCTTAAAGAATCAAAAGTTTTTATGCATTTCCTATCAAAATCAAGTAACTGAGAGATTTTACTAAGACCCAGTACTTCCCATCTTTGAAAGAGAGGTGATTGGATTCCGGCTTGGAATTGTGGATTCCCTGTTATTGGGATAATTTTGGACACATTATATTCTATGTTTAACAATTTACAAACTTTCCACCAAACCTTGAGTGGATTAAACATAGATCTCATTTTTTTCACCTCTTTAGGTACAGTACAGGGGGTACAATGGATAATTGCCACCGGGTTATATGGAAATATTGAATTTTTTTCGAGTTCATTATCAGTGACATAGTTTCTCTCTGCGAGCCAATCTAAGATCAAACGGATCTAGTATGCATAATTGTATACCTTGATATCAGGAAGGGCTAGTCCCGCATATTCTCTGGGAAGAGATAATTTAGTTAGGGAAATCCTGGGTTTTTTATCTTGCCAAATAAATTTTCTTAATGCTATGTTAAACGTCAAAATATCTTTTCCTTTAATAATCAAAGGAGTATTTTGTAAAATATATAATATTTTAGGAAGGCTAATCATTTTAAAAAGAGCGATTCGGCCCGACAGGGAGAGCGGAAGGTTCTGCCAATTTTTCAAGTTATCTTTAATTCTATTCAAAACTGGAGAAATATTGAGATTGTACCACTCATTAGGATTGGAAGAAATTGAAATACCCAAGTATTTGAATGAATTGGTCACTATTTTAAATGGGATATTCAATAAGGAATCTTTAGTTTGTTTAATCCATAGTAATTCAGTTTTTGAAGTGTTTACCCTATATCCCGAGAATGAGCCGAATTTTTCAATAATAGAGACTAACTTAGGAATATGCATAGAGGTGTTTGAAATATATATTAGGATATCGTCAGCATAAAGTGCAATTCTCATTTCTTTCTTGCCAACTTTAATACCGTTAAGATGTTGCCTAATAAATATGGCCAACGGTTCAATAGAAATATTAAAAAGCAGAGGGGAGAGAGGGCACCCCTGTCGGGTTCCTCTTTTGAGAAAGATGTTCGAAGAGATTAGTCCATTGACTAAGAGTTTAGTGGAAGCTTTTTTATATAAATTATGGACAATGTTAAGAAAATTTCCATAAAAGCCAAATTGCTGAAGAGAGTATAACAAGTGGTCAAAATGGACTGAATCAAAAGCTTTCTCTGCATCGATTGATATAATTGCAGAGTCAGGGGTGTCCCTCTCTCTATCCCTCTCCACCTCTTCTTTGGCCCAATGGTAATCTATGGTAAGAAAGAGTTCCCTTATCTTAGCTGATGAGTTTCGTTTAGACATGAACCCTGCCTGGTCTTTATGAATAATTTTAGGAAGCAGTATTTGTAACCTTGAAGCTAAAATTGATGACATTATTTTATAGTCTACATTTAACAATGCAATCGGCCTATAGGATTCTTTCTTATCCGGTTCCTTCCCAGGTTTAAGTATTAGAGTGGTATATGAGGCCGTGAAACTCGATGGTGGGGTATTGTTCTTTATGTAAATATCATTATATACTAAGGATAAGTATGGTAGCAGATTTGGTGAAAGCATTTTATAAAATTCATTTGGAAACCCATCCGGTCCTGGGGATTTATTAAAGGAGAGATTTTGTATTGCCTTAGATATTTCAATTTCCGATATAGGAGAGTTAAGGGAATCAATCAGATCTGAGGGCAAGGCTTCAGTTGTAATTTTTCTCCAGAAACTTTCTTGTTCCTTGGAGTTTGAATTAGGGCATGCAATTTTAAACAACTTTCCAATTTACTTGTATCACCAATTTTGCTTTGTTCTCTTGGTATTCTTAGTTGAAAGCTAAACCTAGGAGGTTCATATGCTAATTTCTTAAACCTTGAAGGCCGCCTTTAATCTAAATGCATTTTGATCATTTTTTCACCACTAGAGGGCATTAGTTCACGTGTTTCATATAGATAACATTGAACTCATGCACATGAATTTACCATGGAGACAGCTCTGATTGGCTAAAATGCAAATCTGTCAAAAGAACTGAAATAAGGGGGCAGTCTGCTGAGGCTTAGATACAAGGTAATTACAGAGGTAAAACGTGTATAATTATAACTGTGTTGGTTATGCAAAACTGGGGAATTGGTAATTAAGGGATTATCTATCTTTTAAAACAACAAAAATTCTGGTGTTGACTGTCCCTTTAAAGGCCCAAGAGGAAGCCACTGCTCTAGTGGAATGAGCCATTTTCCTCTCAGGAGGACGATGTCCTGCTGCCTCGTAAACTAAGTGGATGACACTCCTTAACCAAAAAGATAGGGAAGTCGATGTAGCCTTCTGCCCCTTACGCTTCCCCGAATAGACAACAAACAAAGAGGAAAATTGTCTAAACTCCTTAGTAGCCTGAAGATAGAACTTTAAGGCATGAACCACATCAAAATTGTGAAGTAAGCATTCCTTCGATGAAGAAGGATTAGGAGACAAGGAAGGAACCACAATCTCCTGATGGATGTTTGCGATCTGACACAACGTAAGGAAGAAAAACTAATTTAGTATGTAAAACTTAGATAAGGGGGCTCACATTGCAAAGCAGAGATCTCAGAAACTCTGTGCGCAGAGGCAATAGCCAATAAAAATAGAACCTTCCAAGATAACAATTTAATGTCAATGGAATGCAGAGGCTCAAACGAAACCTGATGAAAAACCCGAAGAGCAAGATTTAGGCTCCAAGGAGGAGCCCCAGATATAAACACAGGTCTGATCCTAATCTGAGCCTTAACAAAGGACTGCACATCTGGAAGCTCAGCCAGTCTTGTGCAATAAAACCGACAGGGCCGAAATCTGTCCACTCAGGGAACTAGCAGAAAGGCCCTTCTCCAGCTCATCCAGGAGAAAAGATAAAATCCTGGTAACCTTAACTCTGTGTCAGGAAAAACGATGCACTTCACACCAGAATAAGTAGGTCCTCCACACCTTGTGGTAGATACACAGAGTAAATGGTTTATGAGCTTGAATAAGAGTATCAATGACACTCTAAGAGAAACCTCTCTTGGCTAAGACTAAGCGTTTAATCTCCACACAGCCTAAGAGAATCTAGATTTTGATGAACAAATGGACCTTGTTAATTACTACAAGCAAGAAAGAAAAATGGGGCTGCTAGCACTCATCCTACCCAATTAGAGTATAAAATAATAATTTTTATTAAGTCAATTTTTTAAAATTAGTCAGAGTCACCTCTGTACTAACATCAAACATACATACTAACACACCCTTTACCCATAAAATACGTGCACCACTCCCCTGTTTCCTGGCCGATAACAGGAAGCGTCGGCTTCAGGTGACAGGAGTGGTGACACGATACTAACAACAGCTAAGTGTAACAAACGCGTTTCAGCCGTAATTCGGCCTTTATCAATGTTATCTGTTGGCTAGTTATATAAAAAATGAACAAGCAGAAGCTATAGAATTGTCCGTTTAAATACCCCTCCTTAAACTTAAACAGCCTATCCGGAGTAGTATGCGTGCCCCACCTCCAGAGTAATCCAATCATATTCCTCCATTCTAACGAAAAATAAACATTTCCGATTTGCTAATGAAAGCTATGGGCGTGTATTCTTATTACCGAATTTCTCCCTCTGTAGCTATCTGATATGCTACCCCGAAGCACACCTCCTCTTAACACCACATAAGTTGGGGGCGTGTCTGCAGCGGGCCGCACTACTGATTGGCTGGGTATCGGCAGCAACTATTCTTGGCTGTTAAATAGGAGTCAGGCATAATAGCATAACTGTACAATGCTATCTATGTTGAAGAGAATATCGAAACTGGCTAATTCTAAGTATTGTGTCAGGAAAGATTAATAAACTCTTATTACTGCATATAGATTTGATCAAAAGATTGTTAGTAGAGACCCTATGAAAGGTTTAATTCACTCCAAATAAAGGTAGGCTGACATATATTGTCAAGTGTCATATATTAATACGTCCAGTTCATACCAATAATTATAATAACTAAACTATGATTCTAATGTGAGATAACACCTTTTACTCAACACATACAAGTTCTTAGCATTAAGATTAATGTAGTTTTCCACACATTTTTTATACTATCTCACACCTCAACATAAATAAATGATACAGGGAGTTTAATTTCCCAACAAAATGTTGAAATTAGGATACCATTACCGTGTGTCTATTATGCTGCCCATTAGAAGTATCTTAACTGCTGTTTTTGAAGATAAACTTACATATGTACATAGTGTTTACCTGTTTTGGTGTGACACATGACATAATATTACCAGCTTATACCATACGATATATCAAATGTGAGCAGACTATACACTCTCCGTGCACATCCTACGTGTTTACATCCTCTTTCTTCCTTTTGTGTACATAAGATTATTAAATATTACAACACGTATTATATGCGCTTCTCATGTCCACTCTTTACATTATAGAACCACATCGTTAGTATCACAAAACTCTCCTTTACATCTAATGTCTATAAGATATTATGAGTTATAGTAATCATAGAATCATAAAATTATGGTTATAAATTATACTAGTCGCTAATATAAAAAAGTGAAGTTTCCTATCAAATTAACATGGATAATTAAAGGTACACCCAATAGTTGTTATTTTCATTCATCCCATTGGGCATAACAGAATTTAAGTTGAAAATCCATTTAGTCTCCATCTTAAAGGGACACTGTACCCAAAAAATTTCTTTTGTGATTCAGATTGAGCATGAAATTTTAAGCAACTTTCTAATTTACTCCTATTATCAAATTTTCTTCATTCTCTTGGTATCTTTATTTGAAATGCAAGAATTAGAGTTTATGAGAAAAGTTACCAATGGCACTACAGGTATATATAGGACCTGATTTATTTAATATCTGGCCAACTTGTAAGGCCTTTTGTGTTATCAGCCAACTAAATGGCTAAGTTTGGTGCTATGTGTATAACATTGATTACTGGAGCAAAAAGGGAAAGAATACACTTTGAAAGCACTCACAGGTCACTTATTGAGTAATATTGATGTGAAGAAATCAAAAATGAAATCCAAGATTTGAGGAGACACAAACTTAGCTATAATTAAAATTTAACTTTTATTGGGGTCAAAAAATAAAATAGGAAAAACTTTAAAAACACACTTAGGTACCGATTGTAGTCTACTTGGCTTGGCGTGACGATGTCACGTAATACCTAGAATTATTCAACAGACACTCTTGTGTGCAAGTTGTATTGCAATCAATTTACCTGCTTATATTCAGTTAAATAAACGTGTATATTTACACTGATAATGAGTATAGATTCTATGCAGGTATGATATATAGAGTATCTTTGATTGAAAGTCTCTAGTGGTGAGAAAATAGTTAGTATGTTCGTAAAAAACTAAAGTTCAAATAATATGATAGGAACATTTACTGGTATTGCCACATTTGTCTCAACAATACCTAAAAGTTATATTAATGGAGTGATGGCTGGATTATCAACCTATCTCACTTGAGCAGGAGTAATATACTAAATGATATATTAATGAATTTGTGTGGCCACCACAAAACGGTAGATTAATACTTAAGTTGTACAATAAATGGTCTCCATATAGTATATGGATATTAGAGGTGTTATTGATAGACCAATTTCTTGACACCGTTAACAGGTAAGATTTCCTTGTGTATCAAAGTTGTACGCTAGGCTATCTTCACCAATATATTAATATACAATTATAGTTATTATTACGGTTCAGATTTTAGCCGGTTATAACCTGTATCTGTGTCATCATGTACAGTTGAAGATAAATCTTGTACTGCAAATACGTTCTAACTGAATAAGTTTAGTAAAGAACTAAATCTTTCACATGTTCAAATAGCAGATTCTGAGTATAGTATTGATTTGCTTGCTCAGTTGTATGAGAGGTTAGCTGTGTCTCTAGACCCACACACATGCGTATCACAGTCTAAATATTTCTCATATACTCTGTTATGTGTCAGTAATTCACCAAAGTATTTGTGCATTAGTGTGTGCCGACATCCGCTGCTTTCAGTGTGTAATATACTTTTATATACCTCAGATTAAGCAAAACCGCTTTTCGTTAAGTTAGATATATTACCAGCTATGACCATCTACAAATCATAAAAGGGCAGATTTTAAGTATAATATTTATTTGCTTGCTCAGTTGTCTGAGAGGTTAACTGTGTCTCTGTTCCCACACACATACGTATTTCAGTCTGAATATTTAGTAATGGTACAATGTCTCGAATACACTGTTATATAGTAGTAATTCACAAGACTGTTTGTGTATTAACGTGTGCTGATGTCGGCTGCTTTATACATGTAATAGATTTGTATATATCTCCATTTAGACAGAACCGGTTTCCATTCAGTTAGGTATACTAACAGCTGTGACCATCTACAGATCTAAAAAGGCAGATTCTGAGTATAATACTTATTTACCTGCTCAATTATATAAGAGGTTGGCTGTGTCTCTATTCACACACACACCCGTGTATCATAGTTTGAATATTTAACAATGTTGCAATGACTCAAATGCACAATTGTGTGACCGTAATTCACAAGACTGTTTGTGCATTAGCGTGTGCTGGCATTTGCTACTTTTTGTATACCTCAATTATGAACACAAACGTTTTCCGTTAGGTTAGGTATACTAACTATACTAACAGCTGTAACCGTTACCTGCCTGAAAGAGTAATATGCTCTCAAGCGTTCTCAAGCACTAGGTTAGTTAATAAAACATAATTGCCAGTAACACTTTGCTAGCCAGACAAATGTTGATATTTGAGCATTAATAGCCATCAGTAGAGTCTGGATAGATACAGTGAAAAGACTACAGTAATTGAATCGGTAGCTTAAGGCTTACTAAAAACACAGGAGCTCCTAGGACTCCTCACCATTGCCCTAACGTCCCTGACATGTTTCGCCACGTAACGTGGCTTTTTCAAAGGTGAACGTGCCGCACTGTAGTCGGCTATTTAAGGCTGCTGATTGTCACACCCCCAATGGGCGTATCATTGCCATCTGACCTATCGATGTAAGGTATACACATTCGTCATAGATAGGTGGATATTAGTGAATTTTCATCAATAAAATTTAACTGTTTCTTAGCCATCAAAGGATTGGGCATGATTTTTAGATTGAACTATCATTTTGTTAGAGTTGGAAGTAGAGAGTCTGAATTTGCTATCTTACGATGTCTCCGTGAACTCTGTGCAATTGAATACTTTTACACTTAGATTAGATTTAATAGTTTTCTACCTACATTAATATTACTATTGTTATCAACATGATGCTAACTTAGTGAGATTGAATATGATCTTATAATGTACTCGTGTCAATTCTGTTATCTCTGTACAATACATGGGATTGTAAATAAATAAAAGATAACTCAGATTAAACTGAGTTGCTACTGTCGTAACCGTGTTGGTGGATTTTATAAAGTTACAGTACAACTGTCTGATATGAAAACAACAGAATAACCTTGCAGCATGTGATTAACCCATGTTATGTAACTTCGAAATATTACCATTATCATATGTGCAACTGCTCTGCTTTAGTGCATTACTGAAATCGCTTTTTTATTCCAAAGTTATAAACTCCCTGTCAAGTTTGGGATACATAAGTGAGTGATAAATAATTTAAATCATTAGATTTAAACGTGAATTGTTGTGTAGGTTGACTTGACTAATACTGATGTGTGATGTTGTGATATTAGTCATTTTGAAGTGATAAGTAGTGCATACGTTAAGTACATATATATATATAATGTGAGTGAATATATTCTGCTTGTGTATCTAAGATAGGATCAACTAGTGTATAAGGTCAACCAACAAGAAAATTGTCATTTATAAAATAAAGAATTAAAGTGACAAAAAATTATTTTTGTTTTAAAATTTAAATAAAGAATTGTCTACAACAATTCATTGAGAATAATACTATGTGAAAATAAATTAGAGGGGTGAAACAAAACGTGTATGAAATTGTGAATATCATTTAATTTTAATATCTTGAAAGGGAAAAGAAGGGGGTTTAATATTGGACTTTATGATAATTCAATAGTCACCCCATAGTTATTAGAGGTGATATTGAAAAAGCAATTTTTTTCTACATAATTTGGTAGTATTTAATTTGAGAAAAGCATTTTCTTTACTGTGACAGGGTATTTACACGAAGTTCTTATAGAAAAGAGACAAAGTTATTGAATTCATTTAGTCCATAGGGTTGGACAGTATTCAATAGAAAAATCCATTTACTCTCTGCTTGGAGTAACATATTCTCCAAATTTCCACCTCTTATGCCCAATTCTTTCTTTTCAATACCAAAGCATTTGAGATCCGATTGTTTTGAATTGTGACGCTTGAGAAAATGGCGTGCTACTGAAGTCACATTTTTACCCTCCTGTGCATCTTTAGCAGCATTTTTAATGTTCCTCAGATGTTCTTGAAGTCTTGTTCTGACTTTCCTCGTTGTCATCCCAACATAGATCATGTTACATTTACATTGAAGGGCATAAATTACACCCTCTGTATGGCAATTGATGTAAGATTTGATCTTATGCTTTTTGTTGAATCGATCACAAATTTCTTCCTTTTTAATCATGAAACTGCATGTACTACAGGTACCACATTTGAATGAGCCTTGTTTGAATGCTCCCTTGGTTTTCGGACCTTGTAGATGACTGGGACTGATTAAGTCCTTGAGATTACGAGTTCTTCTATATCCCGTATGGACCCTTTCTCCCAAGATTCGTGATAAAATCGGGTCAGAGGTTAGTATGTGCCAGTTGTTTTGTAGGATATTCACAATTTGGGTGCTCGTTGGATTGTAAGTAGAGATTAATCTAATTTGGTCTTGCTGAGATTTATTTTTCTTTTTTAGTAGGTCCCGTCTAGATATATTTCTAGCTTTAGATTCTGCTTTTTTAATGGATCTACGACTATATCCTCTGGATATAAGTTTTTCGGTAACCTCTTTAGCTCTCTGTTTGTAATTGTCCTCAGTGGAACAATTCCGTCTCATTCGGAGAAATTCACCCCCTGGTAGGGCTTTAATTGTATTAGGAGCATGTGAGCTTGTACTATGAAGTAAGCTGTTGGTAGCTGTACTTTTACGGTGAACGTCCATTGCTAATGTACCTGTTGCAGTTTTTATGAATTGAAGATCAAGAAAGTTGATTTTTATCTGATCAGCTTCATATGTAAGTTTGATGTTAATATTGTTAGAATTCAGCTTTGCCATGAATGTATCTAATTCGTTTTTGGTGCCTTCCCAAAAGAAGAGCACGTCATCATTATAACGAATCCATAATGGGATTTTGTTTAGGTTGTCAGTGTTGTCATCTGAGAAAACATATTTGTGCTTCCACCAGCCTAGAAAGAGATTGGCATAGGTGGGAGCACAGGCAGTACCCATCGCGGTACCCCTAGTTTGGAGGTAAAAACCGTTGTTAAATGTAAAGAAGTTATGTGTGAGAATGAACTTTAATAATTGCAGAATAAAGTCATCGTGAGCAGGGTTTTCTTCTGAACCCATTGATAGAAACCACTTAACAGCTTGAATTCCCAGTTCATGTTTGATGCATGTATATAATGATTAAACATCGGCCGTAACTAGCCATGTTGTCGATGATAAATGTACATTGTCTAGTTGGATAAGAACATCACTTGTGTCCTGTACATATGATGGTAGTTGGGGAAGAAAGTTTCTTAATCTGAAATCTATATATCTGCTGGCTTTTTCAGTAAGGCTGTTGATACCTGAAACAATTGGACGGCCAGGCGGATGATTTTTATTTTTATGAATTTTAGGGATCAAGTAAAAAGTTGCCACTGTCGGGTCATTCACTTTCAAAAACTGGAATTCTTTGCTTGTAATGATGTTGTCATATTTTGCCATATTTAGAATATTCATGTATTCTTGAAGGAATATTTTGTTGGGATTAAATCCCAATTTTTTATAGCAAGATGTATCTTTGAGTTGTCTGTCTGTCTCTTGTTTATACATGTTGATTGGCCATAGCACAATGTTGCCTCCCTTATCAGAGTTAGGAATAATGACATCATCCCAGTTTTTAATCTCATACAGTGCTTTCTGTTCCTCATGTAACAAGTTGTGTTCAATTTGTATATCTGATAGTTTAGTTATTTGTTCACATACCACATCTGTGAATGTCTGAAGTTGAGAGCATTGATTGAGTTTAGGCATGAAAGGGGATTTGTTTGATATCTTGTCCCTCCATTTTGTTTCTTTAGATGACTCTGATCCCAATTCTTCCTCTGGGTTATTTTCAGATAATAGAGATTCCATCATTTCCATGGTGGATGTTTCCTCATCAGACCACTGATGGATAGATGTTACATCACTAGAATTTGATCTACCACTATAGAATCTTTTTAAAGCTATCTTGCGAACAAACAACTGAACATCTTTAATGGTTTCAAATTTATCAAGATTCGAAGTGGGACAGAAAGACATTCCTTTAGATAATAGAGATCTGTGTGCTTCTGATAGTAATTTTTGGGAGAGGTTTATTATTCTTAATGAGTCAGTCTCATTTGTGAGAAGGGGCTTGGAGCTCTCTGGTAAGGCTTCCAGTTCTTTTTGTTTGTCTTGTTCGTTGTTTGACTTTTGTTTTGCCTTTTTGGTTTGCCCCCTGCCTCTTCTGGTGTGTGTGTGTGTGAAGAGGCGCCTGCTCCTAAAAAAACTTTCCTTTTTCCTCGTGTAATTCTTGTGTTACTTTCTGAGTTTGATGTTGATGGTTCTGTGTCTGATTCCTGAGTTTCTGACTCTTCCCCTTCCGTGTCAGACACATCGCTCTGAACTATATTTACTCTTGATGGTCTCTCTCTATTGAAGTTGATTTTAGTTTTCCATTTGTAAACTTTTTTATTCTCGTAATCAGTTTTATCCAAGTTCAGTTTGCCTTGTTTGGTTTGTTTTATTTCATTCTCATACTTATCTAACTCCTTTTGGTATTGTTTGTAGGTTTGCTCAAAATCTGTTAGCGTCTCAAATTCTTGTAATTGAGTGTTTAGTTCTTGAACCTTTGTCTCTAAGAGATCATATTCTTCTGTGTCATGATTGATAAGTATTTTCATTAATTTTGTTGAGCACTCAGATAGTGCATCTTCCCATTCGATGTTATGTTGGGGATTTCGGAACTCAAATGCTGGAAACAGTTGTATTCTCAGCCCTCTAGGAATAAGCTTAAGTTCAATATATTTCTCGAAAAAGTGGTTATTCCACCAATATTTGTCTTGTTTGAACATAAGTTTATGTATTTCCTTGAGGGCTGAGTTCATTTTATCTTGTATGTTTAGAGTGTTAGTTGAAGGATTTTTAAATACATCGTTAAGGTCAGTTTCTCTTTTAAGTTGTCGAGATAGTCTGTCTTGCTCCCACTTGGATGCCATAATGGAATATATGCAAAAATAATAGCTGTTGTGTTACAACAGTCTGACTGTGTGCTCTATTGGAAGGAAGCCTGAGAATCAGGTATTAGAACTAGAGTTTATGAGAAAAGTTACCAATGGCACTACAGGTATATATAGGACCTGATTTATTTAATATCTGGCCAACTTGTAAGGCCTTTTTTGTTATCAGCCAACTAAATGGCTAAGTTTGGTGCTATGTGTATAACATTGATTACTGGAGCAAAAAGGGAAAGAATACACTTTGAAAGCACTCACAGGTCACTTATTGAGTAATATTGATGTGAAGAAATCAAAAATGAAATCCAAGATTTGAGGAGACACAAACTTAGCTATAATTAAAATTTAACTTTTATTGGGGTCAAAAAATAAAATAGGAAAAACTTTAAAAACACACTTAGGTACCGATTGTAGTCTACTTGGCTTGGCGTGACGATGTCACGTAATACCTAGAATTATTCAACAGACACTCTTGTGTGCAATTTGTATTGCAATCAATTTACCTGCTTATATTCAGTTAAATAAACGTGTATATTTACACTGATAATGAGTATAGATTCTATGCAGGTATGATATATAGAGTATCTTTGATTGAAAGTCTCTAGTGGTGAGAAAATAGTTAGTATGTTCGTAAAAAACTAAAGTTCAAATAATATGATAGGAACATTTACTGGTATTGCCACATTTGTCTCAACAATACCTAAAAGTTATATTAATGGAGTGATGGCTGGATTATCAACCTATCTCACTTGAGCAGGAGTAATATACTAAATGATTTATTAATGAATTTGTGTGGCCACCACAAAACGGTAGATTAATACTTAAGTTGTACAATAAATGGTCTCCATATAGTATATGGATATTAGAGGTGTTATTGATAGACCAATTTCTTGACACCGTTAACAGGTAAGATTTCCTTGTGTATCAAAGTTGTACGCTAGGCTATCTTCACCAATATATTAATATACAATTATAGTTATTATCACGGTTCAGATTTTAGCCAGTTATAACCTGTATCTGTGTCATCATGTACATCAAGTAAATCTTGTACTGCAAATACGTTCTAACTGAATAAGTTTAGTAAAGAACTAAATCTTTCACATGTTCAAATAGCAGATTCTGAGTATAGTATTTATTTGCTTGCTCAGTTGTATGAGAGGTTAGCTGTGTCTCTAGACACACACACATGCGTATTACAGTCTAAATATTTCTCATATACTCTGTTATGTGTCAGTAATTCACCAAAGTATTTGTGCATTAGTGTGTGCCGACATCCGCTGCTTTCAGTGTGTAATATACTTTTATATACCTCAGATTAAGCAAAACCGCTTTTTGTTAAGTTAGATATATTACCAGCTATGACCATCTACAAATCATAAAAGGGCAGATTTTAAGTATAATATTTATTTGCTTGCTCAGTTGTCTCCACTAGAGACTTTCAATCAAAGATACTCTATATATCATACCTGCATAGAATCTATACTTATTATCAGTGTAAATATACACGTTTATTTAACTGAATATAAGCAGGTAAATTGATTGCAATACAACTTGCACACAAGAGTGTCTGTTGAATAATTCTAGGTATTACGTGACATCGTCACGCCAAGCCAAGTAGACTACAATCGGTACCTAAGTGTGTTTTTAAAGTTTTTCCTATTTTATTTTTTGACCCCAATAAAAGTTAAATTTTAATTATAGCTAAGTTTGTGTCTCCTCAAATCTTGGATTTCATTTTTGATTTCTTCACATCAATATTACTCAATAAGTGACCTGTGAGTGCTTTCAAAGTGTATTCTTTCCCTTTTTGCTCCAGTAATCAATGTTATACACATAGCACCAAACTTAGCCATTTAGTTGGCTGATAACACAAAAGGCCTTACAAGTTGGCCAGATATTAAATAAATCAGGTCCTATATATACCTGTAGTGCCATTGGTAACTTTTCTCATAAACTCTAGTTCTAATACCTGATTCTCAGGCTTCCTTCCAATAGAGCACACAGTCAGACTGTTGTAACACAACAGCTATTATTTTTGCATATATTCCATTATGGCATCCAAGTGGGAGCAAGACAGACTATCTCGACAACGTAAAAGAGAAACTGACCTTAACGATGTATTTAAAAATCCTTCAACTAACACTCTAAACATACAAGATAAAATGAACTCAGCCCTCAAGGAAATACATAAACTTATGTTCAAACAAGACAAATATTGGTGGAATCACCACTTTTTCGAGAAATATATTGAACTTAAGCTTATTCCTAGAGGGCTGAGAATACACAGAAAACTGTTTCCAGCATTTGAGTTCCGAAATCCCCAACATAACATCGAATGGGAAGATGCACTATCTGAGTGCTCAACAAAATTAATGAAAATACTTATCAATCATGACACAGAAGAATATGATCTCTTAGAGACAAAGGTTCAAGAACTAAACACTCAATTACAAGAATTTGAGACGCTAACAGATTTTGAGCAAACCTACAAACAATACCAAAAGGAGTTAGATAAGTATGAGAATGAAATAAAACAAACCAAACAAGGCAAACTGAACAGGGATAAAACTGATTACGAGAATAAAAAAGTTTACAAATGGAAAACTAAAATCAACTTCAATATAGAGAGACCATCAAGAGTAAATATAGTTCAGAGCGATGTGTCTGACACGGAAGGGGAAGAGTCAGAAACTCAGGAATCAGACACAGAACCATCAACATCAAACTCAGAAAGTAACACAAGAATTACACGAGGAAAAAGGAAAGTTTTTTTAGGAGCAGGCGCCTCTTCACACACAGACACACCAGAAGAGGCAGGGGGCAAACCAAAAAGGCAAAACAAAAGTCAAACAATGAACAAGACAAACAAAAAGAACTGGAAGCCTTACCAGAGAGCTCCGAGCCCCTTCTCACAAATGAGACTGACTCATTAAGAATAATAAACCTCTCCCAAAAATTAGTATCAGAAGCACACAGATCTCTATTATCTAAAGGAATGTCTTTCTGTCCCACTTCGAATCTTGATAAATTTGAAACCATTAAAGATGTTCAGTTGTTTGTTCGCAAGATAGCTTTAAAAAGATTCTATAGTGGTAGATCAAATTCTAGTGATGTAACATCTATCCATCAGTGGTCTGATGAGGAAACATCCACCCTGGAAATGATGGAATCTCTATTATCTGAAAATAACCCAGAGGAAGAATTGGGATCAGAGTCATCTAAAGAAACAAAATGGTGGGACAAGATATCAAACAAATCCACTTTCATGCCTAAACTCAATCAATGCTCTCAACTTCAGACATTCACAGATGTGGTATGTGAACAAATAACTAAACTATCAGATATACAAATTGAACACAACTTGTCACATGAGGAACAGAAAGCACTGTATGAGATTAAAAACTGGGATGATGTCATTATTCGTAACTCTGATAAGGGAGGCAACATTGTGCTATGGCCAATCAACATGTATAAACAAGAGACGGACAGACAACTCAAAGATACATCTTGCTATAAAAAATTGGGATTTAATCCCAACAAAATATTCCTTCAAGAATACATGAATATTCTAAATATGGCAAAATATGACAACATTAATTCAAGCAAAGAATTCCAGTTTTGAAAGTGAATGACCTGACAGTGGCAACTTTTTACTTGATCCCTAAAATTCATAAAAATAAAAATCATCCGCCTGGCCGTCCAATTGTTTCAGGTATCAACAGCCTTACTGAAAAAGCCAGCAGATATATAGATTTCAGATTAAGAAACTTTCTTCCCCAACTACCATCATATGTACAGGACACAAGTGATGTTCTTATCCAACTAGACAATGTACATTTATCATCGAAAACATGGCTAGTTACGGCCGATGTGGAATCATTATATACATGCATCAAACATGAACTGGGAATTCAAGCTGTTAAGTGGTTTCTATCAATGGGTTCAGAAGAAAACCCTGCTCACGATGACTTTATTCTGCAATTATTAAAGTTCATTCTCACACATAACTTCTTTACATTTAACAATGGTTTTTACCTCCAAACTAGGGGTACCGCGATGGGTACTGCCTGTGCTCCCACCTATGCCAATCTCTTTCTAGGCTGGTGGGAGCACAAATATGTTTTCTCAGATGACAACACTGACAACCTAAACAAAATTCCATTATGGATTCGTTATATTGATGACGTGCTCTTCTTTTGGGAAGGCACCAAAAACGAATTAGATACATTCATGGCAAAGCTGAATTCTAACAATATTAACATCAAACTTACATATGAAGCTGATCAGATAAAAATCAACTTTCTTGATCTTCAAATCATAAAAACTGCAACAGGTACATTAGCAATGGACGTTCACCGTAAAAGTACAGCTACCAACAGCTTACTTCATAGTACAAGCTCACATGCTCCTAATACAATTAAAAGCCCTACCAGGGGGTGAATTTCTCCGAATGAGACGGAATTGTTCCACTGAGGACAATTACAAACAGAGAGCTAAAGAGGTTACCGAAAGACTTATATCCAGAGGATATAGTCGTAGATCCATTAAAAAAGCAGAATCTAAAGCTAGAAATACATCTAGACGGGACCTACTAAAAAATAAAAATAAATCTCAGCAAGACCAAATTAGATTAATCTCTACTTACAATCCAAGGAGCACCCAAATTGTGAATATCCTACAAAACAACTGGCACATACTAACCTCTGACCCGATTTTATCACGAATCTTGGGAGAAAGGGTCCATACGGGATATAGAAGAACTCGTAATCTCAAGGACTTAATCAGTCCCAGTCATCTACAAGGTCCGAAAACCAAGGGAGCATTCAAACAAGGCTCATTCAAATGTGGTACCTGTAGTACATGCAGTTTCATGATTAAAAAGGAAGAAATATGTGATCGATTCAACAAAAAGCATAAGATCAAATCTTACATCAATTGCCATACAGAGGGTGTAATTTATGCCCTTCAATGTAAATGTAACATGATCTATGTTGGGATGACAACGAGGAAAGTCAGAACAAGACTTCAAGAACATCTGAGGAACATTAAAAATGCTGCTAAAGATGCACAGGAGGGTAAAAATGTGACTTCAGTAGCACGCCATTTTCTCAAGCGTCACAATTCAAAACAATCGGATCTCAAATGCTTTGGTATTGAAAAGAAAGAATTGGGCATAAGAGGTGGAAATTTGGAGAATATGTTACTCCAAGCAGAGAGTAAAAGGATTTTTCTATTGAATACTGTCCAACCCTATGGACTAAATGAATTCAATAACTTTGTCTCTTTTCTATAAGAACTTCGTGTAAATACCCTGTCACAGTAAAGAAAATGCTTTTCTCAAATAAAATACTACCAAATTATGTAGAAAAAATGTGCTTTTTCAATATCACCTCTAATAACTATGGGGTGACTATTGAATTATCATAAAGTCCAATATTAAACCCCCTTCTTTTCCCTTTCAAGATATTAAAATTAAATGATATTCACAATTTCATACACGTTTTGTTTCACCCCTCTAATTTATTTTCACATAGTATTATTCTCAATGAATTGTTGTAGACAATTCTTTATTTAAATTTTAAAACAAAAATAATTTTTTGTCACTTTAATTCTTTATTTTATAAATGACAATTTTCTTGTTGGTTGACCTTATACACTAGTTGATCCTATCTTAGATACACAAGCAGAATATATTCACTCACATTATATATATATGTACTTAACGTATGCACTACTTATCACTTCAAAATGACTAATATCACAACATCACACATCAGTATTAGTCAAGTCAACCTACACAACAATTCACGTTTAAATCTAATGATTTAAATTATTTATCACTCACTTATGTATCCCAAACTTGACAGGGAGTTTATAACTTTGGAATAAAAAAGCGATTTCAGTAATGCACTAAAGCAGAGCAGTTGCACATATGATAATGGTAATATTTCGAAGTTACATAACATGGGTTAATCACATGCTGCAAGGTTATTCTGTTGTTTTCATATCAGACAGTTGTACTGTAACTTTATGAAATCCACCAACACGGTTACGACAGTAGCAACTCAGTTTAATCTGAGTTATCTTTTATTTATTTACAATCCCATGTATTGTACAGAGATAACAGAATTGACACGAGTACATTATAAGATCATATTCAATCTCACTAAGTTAGTATCATGTTGATAACAATAGTAATATTAATTTAGGTAGAAAACTATTAAATCTAATCTAAGTGTAAAAGTATTCAATTGCACAGAGTTCACGGAGACATCGTAAGATAGCAAATTCAGACTCTCTACTTCCAACTCTAACAAAATGATAGTTCAATCTAAAAATCATGCCCAATCCTTTGATGGCTAAGAAACAGTTAAATTTTATTGATGAAAATTCACTAATATCCACCTATCTATGACGAATGTGTATACCTTACATCGATAGGTCAGATGGCAATGATACGCCCATTGGGGGTGTGACAATCAGCAGCCTTAAATAGCCGACTACAGTGCGGCGCGTTCACCTTTGAAAAAGCCACGTTACGTGGCGAAACATGTCAGGGACGTTAGGGCAATGGTGAGGAGTCCTAGGAGCTCCTGTGTTTTTAGTAAGCCTTAAGCTACCGATTCAATTACTGTAGTCTTTCCACTGTATCTATCCAGACTCTACTGATGGCTATTAATGCTCAAATATCAACATTTGTCTGGCTAGCAAAGTTTTACTGGCAATTATGTTTTATTAACTAACCTAGTGCTTGAGAACGCTTGAGAGCATATTACTCTTTCAGGCAGGTAACGGTTACAGCTGTTAGTATAGTTAGTATACCTAACCTAACGGAAAACGTTTGTGTTCATAATTGAAGTATACAAAAGCATATCACATACAAAAAGTAGCAAATGCCGGCACACGCTAATGCACAAACAGTCTTGTGAATTACGGTCACACAATTGTGCATTTGAGTCATTGCAACATTGTTAAATATTCAAACTATGATACACGGGTGTGTGTGAATAGAGACACAGCCAACCTCTTATATAATTGAGCAGGTAAATAAGTATTACACTCAGAATCTGCCTTTTTAGATCTGTAGATTGTCACAGCTGTTAGTATACCTAACTGAATGGAAACCGGTTCTGTCTAAATGGAGATATATACAAATCTATTACATGTATAAAGCAGCCGACATCAGCACACGTTAATACACAAACAGTCTTGTGAATTACTACTATATAACAGTGTATTCGAGACATTGTACCATTACTAAATATTCAGACTGAAATACGTATGTGTGTGGGAACAGAGACACAGTTAACCTCTCAGACAACTGAGCAAGCAAATAAATATTATACTTAAAATCTGCCCTTTTATGATTTGTAGATGGTCATAGCTGGTAATATATCTAACTTAACGAAAAGCGGTTTTGCTTAATCTGAGGTATATAAAAGTATATTACACACTGAAAGCAGCGGATGTCGGCACACACTAATGCACAAATACTTTGGTGAATTACTGACACATAACAGAGTATATGAGAAATATTTAGACTGTGATACGCATGTGTGTGGGTCTAGAGACACAGCTAACCTCTCATACAACTGAGCAAGCAAATCAATACTATACTCAGAATCTGCTATTTGAACATGTGAAAGATTTAGTTCTTTACTAAACTTATTCAGTTAGAACGTATTTGCAGTACAAGATTTATCTTCAAATGTACATGATGACACAAATACAGGTTATAACCGGCTAAAATCTGAACCGTAATAATAACTATAATTGTATATTAATATATTGGTGAAGATAGCCTAGCGTACAACTTTGATACACAAGGAAATCTTACCTGTTAACGGTGTCAAGAAATTGGTCTATCAATAACACCTCTAATATCCATATACTATATGGAGACCATTTATTGTACAACTTAAGTATTAATCTACCGTTTTGTGGTGGCCACACAAATTCATTAATATATAATTTAGTATATTACTCCTGCTCAAGTGAGATAGGTTGATAATCCAGCCATCACTCCATTAATATAACTTTTAGGTATTGTTGAGACAAATGTGGCAATACCAGTAAATGTTCCTATCATATTATTTGAACTTTAGTTTTTTACGAACATACTAACTATTTTCTCAACACTAGAGACTTTCAATCAAAGATACTCTATATATCATACCTGCATAGAATCTATACTCATTATCAGCGTAAATATACACGTTTATTTAACTGAATATAAGCAGGTAAATTGATTGCAATACAAATTGCACACAAGAGTGTCTGTTGAATAATTCTAGGTATTACGTGACATCGTCACGCCAAGCCAAGTAGACTACAATCGGTACCTAAGTGTGTTTTTAAAGTTTTTCCTATTTTATTTTTTGACCCCAATAAAAGTTAAATTTTAATTATAGCTAAGTTTGTGTCTCCTCAAATCTTGAAATGCAAGAATGATGCCGGCCCATTTTTGTGAACAACCTGGGTTGTCCTTGCTGATTGGTGGACAAATTCATCCACCAATAAAAAAGTGCTGTCCAGAGTACTGAAACCAAAAAAAGCTTAGATGCTTTCTTTTTCAAGTAATGATAGCAAGAGAACGAAGAAAAATTTATAATAGGAGTAAATTAGAAAGTTGATTAAAATGCATGCTCTTTCTGAATTACAAAAGAAAAAATTTGGGTTCAGTGTCCCTTTAAGCAGTCTCTGTTCCTTCTCACCCCCTCTAATACCAGGTCTTAACTGTTCAATGCCCCAACACCTGAAGCTTTTAGAGCTGCCTTGATGTGTCTGCAGAAAATGTTTTGCCACAGTGGTAATTTTTCTCCCATTTTCTACATCTTTCTCAGCATTTTTAATATTGCTCAGGTGTTTGGTCATTCGAGTGCCCAGACTTCGGGTCGTCATCCCTACGTAATACAAATTGCAGTCACAGGTGATACAGTAAATAACATTGGTACTTTTACAATTGATAAAGTCTCTTATAGGCCACTTCTTCCCAAACCTATCAGTAATGACTTTTTTCTTAGTCATGTGTTTTCACACACTCTACATCCACCACATGCTATAGAACCCTGGTAGATGGGTATTTTGTTAATATTTCTGTCAAAGTGACTTCTAGTCAATGAGTCACTAATATTATTAGCTTGTCTATAGGTAAAAGAAGGTCTATCTGGGATTAACAGGCCTAGTACCTCATCCGCTTATAGGACATGCCAATGTCTATTTACACTGCGATTTATACAATCACTGGCTCTCGAATATGTGGTAACATACCATACGGTATTATCAGTGGTTTTTATTCTGGGAGTGAGTAAATCTTTCCTGTCCTTATCAAGGGCTTTTTTTTACGCTCTGGCAAGGGATTTTCTTGAATATCCCATTTTAAGAAGTCTGGTTCTTAAATATATTGCAGCATTTTTAAAAATGTCCTCACTACTGCAATTCCGTCTCAGACGGAGGTATTCCCCTACTGGTAGACCCCTTATAGTAGCAGAATGATGGTAACTGCTAGCTAATAGGATGTTATTCGTAGCAGTGGGTTTTCTGTAAGTATCAGTTGCTAATTCATTACCGATCTTACAGATCTGAAGATCTAGGAATTCAACTTTTTTCTTTACTTATTGCAGAAGTGAGGTATAGCCCAAAAGGGTTCACATTAAGGGCCTGAATGAATTCCTCCAATAGACATTGCGGGCCATTCCATACAAAGAAAATATCGTCTATATACCTGGACCAGTGGGAAATATACTGAGTCCCACCAGCCCAGGTATAAATTTGCGTATATAGGGGCACACGAAGTGCCCATCGCGGTGCCACATACTTGAAGGTAAAACCTATCATCAAACACAAAGAAGTTATGTGTAAGTACAAATTCCAGTAAATTTATTATAAACTCCTTTAGTTCACACCGCATATTAGGGTCTTTGGATAAAAAGTGAGAAATTGCTCTACTACCCCATTGAGTCTTAATGCTGGTATAAAGCGATTCTACATCGCAAGTCACTAATAGGGTTTCTGGATTGATCACAACATCTTGAATTTTATTTAGAATATGCATAGTTTCCCTCATGTATGAAAGCAACGTTTCTACGATATTTCTAAGTCTGGCATCCACGTATTTACTTGCTTTTTCTGTTAAGGACCCTATACCTGATACAATGGGTCTCTAACCTCCATTACAAATGCCTCCCTAATTAGTCTGTTATACTTACTAAGAAACATATCAGTGGGATTACCTAGTAGATTTTTTATAGTTGTCAATATTCAATAGTTGTCGTTTGGCCTCTTCTATATACAAATCATTCGGCCAAATCACTATATTGCCCCCTTTATCACTTTTCTTGATTTGCACATCATTCCACTTTCTTAGCTCTTGTAGGGCTTGGTTCTCTTCCTTACTAAGGTTATACCCTCCATGGCTATTCCCAGGGGCTGTACTTATAATATCATTACACACTAGGTTCAAGAAAGTTAGGGCATTAGAAGAAGTGCTATTGGGGGGGGTACAAAATATGATTTCTTTTTAAGTATATGTCTCCAACTATTATCTACTGTTTCAGAGTTTTCTCCACTGTTATCCAATAGAGATATCAAATCATCTATAGCACTCAAGTCAGTTTTGTCTATAGTAGGATCCTCTCTATTACAAAAATATTTCTTTATTAAGATTTTTCTAGTAAACAAATGTGCATCTTTAATAGCTTCAAATTTATTCAAAGTGGGAGTTGGGATGAAAGTTAAACCTTTTTTAAGGACTTCTATCTGATTAGGTGTAAGAATTTTATCAGATAGATTTATAATGTTCAGTTCTGAGTGTTCTACTTCTTTTTGTGGGATTGCTTCTGGTTGAAGCATACCTGCCTTTTCGGTCTGGGCCTGTTTACCTCTTCCCCTTCGGGTTCTCCGCCTAAAGGGACACTTTTATCCAAATTAACTCTATGGGGTTGTATCCTATTTTTAAGGATCGTTTTTGGTCTATTACCAGTATCAGGATCAGAATTGTCAGCATCTGTGCTGTCTCCCTCTCTATCTGAGGCATCTGATTCTAACCCTGCCACTCTGTTTTTACCCCATGAATATATAGTCTGTTTGGTATAGTCATTGAGGTCTCTATCTATTTTGCGCTCTTTTTTCTCTGAAATGAATTTCGCTAATTTTTCTACTTCACTTTTGGTTTTACTATATGATTTTTGAAAATCTTCATTCATTTCAAATTCTTTTAAATCAGCGCACAGTTTAGAAATTTCCTCATTAATAATAGTTAATTTGTCAAGCTCATGTTGAGTCAGGTACCCAATCAGTTTTAACGAGCACTCTGTTAGAGCGCCTTCCCATTTAAGTTTAAACTCTGGTTTGAAATCACTGAAAGAAGGAAAAAGTTTTAAACGCAAGCCTCTTGGAATTACGGTATTGTCTTTATAAAAGTTGTACATACCTATATTCCATTGCTTGCTAATTTGTTTTTTCCAAATTCTTTTAAGGTCTTTCAGTGATTCATACCACTCAGCTGAACTGTTACTATCATTAGTATTTTTATTCTTTAATTCTAAAGTCAGATTAGTAATGTCCTCCGTCCATTTCAGCATTTCTGCTCCCAGGTCAAATGATGTCATGTTTGATGTAAAAAGATTTTTAAACGTGTGCTCAAGTAATAATAAAAGCTTGCTGGCTGAGGCCCTCACTAATGATTACTATAGGGAGAAAAATAATAAATGGCACTACGTATAGAGAAAAAGGTAGGGAAAGGACTTGCCAATCCTGGTGCTGCCCCAACAGTATAGAGTTAATTACTACAAGCAAGAAAGAAAAATGGGGCTGCTAGCACTCATCTTACCTAATTAGAGTATAAAATAATAATTTTAATTAAGTAAATTTTTTAAAATTAGTCAGACTCACCTCTGTACTAACATCAAACATACATACAAACACACCCTTCACCCATAAAATACGTGCACCACTCCCCTGTTTCCTGGCCGATAACAGGAAGCGTCGGCTTCAGGTGACAGGAGTGATGACACTATACTAACAACAGCTAAGTGTAAGAAACGCGTTTCAGCCGTAATTCGGCCTTTATCAATGTTATCTGTTGGCTAGTTATATAAAAAATGAACAAGCAGAAGCTATACAATTGTCCGTTTAAATACCCCTCTTTAAACTTAAACAGCCTATCCGGAGTAGTATGCGTGCCCCACCTCCAGAGTAATCCAATCATATTCCTCCATTCTAACGAAAAATAAAGATTTCCGATTTGCTAATGAAAGCTATGGACGTGTATTCTTATTACCGAATTTCTCCCTCTGTAGCTATCTGATACGCTACCCTGAAGCACACCTCCTATTAACACCACATAGGTTGGGGGCGTGTCTGCCGCGGGCCGCGCTACTGATTGGCTGGGTATCGGCAGCAACTATTCTCGGCTGTTAAACAGGAGTCAGGCATAACAGCATAACTGTACAATGCTATCTATGTTGAAGAGAATATCGAAACTGGCTAATTCTAAGTATTGTGTCAGGAAAGATTAATAAACTCTTATTACTGCATACAGATCTGATCAAAAGATCGTTAGTAGAGACCCTATGAAAGGTTTAATTCACTCCAAATAAAGGTAGGCTGACATATATTGTCAAGTGTCATACATTAATACGTCCAGTTCATACCAATAATTATAATAACTAAACTATGATTCTAATGTGAGATAACACCTTTTACTCAACACATACAAGTTCTTAGCATTAAGATTAATGTAGTATTCCACACATTTTTTATACTATCTCACACCTCAACATAAATAAATGATACAGGGAGTTTAATTTCCCAACAAAATGTTGAAATTAGGATACCATTACCGTGTGTCTATTATGCTGCCCATTAGAAGTATCTTAACTGCTGTTTTTGAAGATAGACTTACATATGTACATAGTGTTTACCTGTTTTGGTGTGACACATGACATAATATTACCAGCTTATACCATACGATATATCAAATATGAACAGACTATACACTCTCCGTGCACATCCTACGTGTTTACATCCTCTTTCTTCCTTTTGTGTACATAAGATTATTAAATATTACAACACGTATTATATGGACCTTGTATCAGCAGGTCTCTGCGACAAGGTAACTTCCACGGAGGAGATGAGAACATCCCCACTAGATCCACAAACCATGACCTTCGCGGCCACAATGGAGCAATCAGGATTACTGACACCCGCTGCACTGCTAGTGCATCTATTATATCCGCTTGAGGATCCCTTGATCTTGACCCATACCTGTGTAGCTTGGTACTGAGATGGAATGTCATGAGATCTATCTCCGGCATCCCCCACTTGCTGCATATCTCTGCAACACCTCAGGATTTAGAGACCATTTCCCTGGATGAAAGGATTGCCTGCTGAGAAAATCCACCTCCCAGTTGTCCACACCCGGAATGTGGATCACTGACAGTGAGCAGCTGTGGGCCTCCACCAATTCCAGAATCTGAGATACTTCCTTCATCACCAAGGAACGTCTCGTTTCCCCCTGATGGTTGATGTAAGTCACAGAGGTTATATTGTCTGATTGGAATCTCATAAACTGGAACGAACCCAGAAGTGGCTAAGCCTTCAAGACCCTGAAGATTGCCTGTAGTTCCAAAATTGCCCGTAGTCACAATCTCCCAAGATGGTCTTAAGAAGCATGTCCCTTGGGACAGATGATCAGGACAGAGCCACCAAGAGAGCGATTCTCTCGACCGGCTGTCTAATACAATCTGTTGAGACAGATCTGAATAATCACTGTTCCAAGGTCTGAGACAGAACCTGGCAAAAGGAATGATGTCCATGCAGGACACCATGAGACCAATCACCTCCATACACTGAGCCACAGAGGGACTCTAAGAGGTCTGGAGGGCAAGACATGCCGAAGTTAGCTTGCAACGTCTCTGCTCTGTTAGAAATATCTTCATGGATATGGAGTCTATTATAGTATCCAGGAATTCCACCCTGGTACTTGGGATAAGAGAACTCTTTTCCAAGTATATCTTCCATCCATGTGATCGAAAAAGACTGAGATGGGACTCAGAGAAATCTTCTGCAAGACGAAAGGATGGTGCTTGCACCAGAATGTTGTCCAAGTATGGGGCTACTGCAATACCCTGAGTTCTGGCAATGGCTAGAAGAGCCCCCAGATCCTTCATAAAGATTCTTGGAGCAGCAGCTAGGCCAAATGGAAGGGCAATGAACTGGAAGTGCTGGTCCAGGAATGCAAACCTCAGGAGCTGAAAGTGTTCCCTGTGGATTGGAACATGAAGGTAAGTGTCCTTCAGATCTATAGTGGTCATTAACTGGCCTTCCTGAATTAAAGTCTCCATCTTGAAGGAAGGTCCAGAATTGGGCGGAAAGCTCTCTCCTTCTTTAAGACCACGAAAAGGTTTGAATAAAACCCCAAAACTCTTTCTTTGATAGGCACCGGGACAACAACTCCTAAGGAGGAAAGATCCCGAACGCACACCCTAGAAAGGCATCCCTCTTTTCTGGTCTGGTAGACAGATTCGAGAGAAGGAATCTGCCCCTTGGCAGATGAGATTTGAAGCCTATCTTGTATCCCTGAGATACCACCTTCAGGACCCACGGATCCTGTACATCCTTGAATCAGGCACCTGAAAAAAGAGACAGTCTGCCCCTACATGATCCAATCCCAGATCAGGGGCCGCCCCTTCATACCGATTTGTTTTCAGCGGGCTTCTTATTCAGCTTGGATTTATTCCAGGACTGAGCTGGCTTCCAAGTACTCTTGGGTTGCTAGGGCTTGGAGGAGGATTGTTGTCATTGGGATTTGTCAGAATGAAAGGAAGAAAAATTAGAAGATTGTCGTCCCTTAGACTTGTTCTTCTTATCTTGCGGTAGGAAGGCACCCTTGCCTCCGGTAACCATATAAATAATGGAATCCAGGCCTGGACCAAATAAAATCTTTCCCTTGAAGGGAAGAGAAAGGAGTCTGGACTTAGAAGTCATATCCGCAGACCAAGACTTCAACCTGAATGCCTGGTGGGCTAGGACCACAAAGCCAGAGGCCTTTGCATTTAGGTAAATAATTTGAATGTTCGCATCACAGATAAAAGAATTAGCAATTCTCAGAGCTTTAATTCTGTCTTGAATATCCTCGAGCGGAGACGCCACCTAAATGAGTTCTGACAAAGAGTCGCACCAGTAGGTAGCCGCTCCGGCAACCACGGCAACTGCAACCACTGGTTGAAACAAAAATCCCATAAGTTGAAACATCTTTCTCAGAAAGGTTTCCATTTTCTTATCCATCAGCTCTTTGAAAGAAGAACTATCTTTAAGAGGTATAGTAAACAAAATTTATGCTTACCTGATAATTTTTTTTTTTCTGGATATGGTTAGTCCACAGCTTGAGTAATTACTGTTGGGGATATCACTCCTGGCCAGCAGGAGAAGGCAAAGAGCACCACAGTTAAACTGCTAACTTTCACTCCCTTACCCACAACCCCCAGTCATTTGACCAAATGGAAATGGAGAAAAAGGAGTAACACAAGGTGTAGAGGTGCCTGAGGTTAAAGTCAAAAGAACAGCTGTCTTAAAATAAAGGGTGGGGCTGTGGACTCACTATATCCGGAAATAAATAAATTTATCAGGTAAGCATACATTTTGTTTTTCTTTCCTAAGACATGGTGAGTCCACGGCTTGAGTAATTACTGTAGGAAACCAATACCCAAGCTAAAAGACACAGATAAATAGGGAGGGACAAGACAGGCAGTCCTAAACAGAAGGCACCACCGCTTGAAGAACCTTTCTCCCAAAAGAAGCCTCAGCCAAGGCAAAAGTATCAAATTTGGAAAAAGTATGTAGAGAAGACCAAGTTGCAGTCTTTCAAATTTGTTCCACAGAAGCTTAATTTTTGAAAGCCCAAGAAGAGGAAACAGCTCTTGTGGAATGAGCCGTAATTCTCTCAGGAGGCTGCTGTCCAGCAGTCTCATAAGCCAAACGAATTATACTTCGTAACCAAAAAGAAAGAGTAGCAGCAGTAGCTTTCTGACCAGAGGACTGGCGAAAATCCTTAGTTGCCTGTAAGTAGAATTTAAGAGCACGTAAAACATAGAAATTGTGTAACAAACGTTGTTTGGAAGAAGGAGGATTAGGACACAGAGAGGGAACAACAATTTCCTGATTGATATTTCTACTAGAAACAACCTTAGGAAGGAAACCTAACTTAGTACGAAGAACCACCTTATCGGCATGAAAAAAAAGATAAGGGGAATCATACTGCAGAGCTGAGAGTTCCGAGACTCTTCGAGCAGAAGAAATAGCAACAAGAAATAAAACTTTCCAAGATAACAACTTAATTTCTATGGAATGCAACGGCTCAAATGGAGCCAGTTGTAAAACTTTAAGAACAAGGTTAAAGGTTTCAAGGAGCAGCAACAGACTTAAAGACAGGTCTGATTTTGACCAATGCCTGACAAAAAGATTGCACATCTGCCAAACGCTTATGCAGTAAAACTGATAAAGCAGAAATCTGACACTTCAGGATACTGACTGACAATCCCTTCTCCAGGCCTTCCTGAAGAAAAGATAAAGCTCTAGGAATTCTAATTCTACTCCAAGAGTAGCCCTTGGATTCCCACCAATAAAGAAATTTATGCCATATCTTATGGTAAATCTTTCTAGTAACAGGCTTGCGAGCCTGAATCATGGACTCAATAACCGACTCAGAAAAAACACGCTTAGACAGAATTAAGCGTTCAATCTCCAAGCAGTCAGCTTTAGAGAAATGAGATTTGGATGAAGGAAGGGACCCTGAATCAGGAGGCCCTTCTGCAGAGGTAGTGTCAGATCCTGCTTGCCCTTTAAGCACTGCTGCCTCTCTCTGGCTATAAATGCCTCTGCCTCCCTCCAGTCTATGCTGGAATATTGAATCTACTAGGAGGGTGTTACATCCTCCTCACCTGATTCCCTGCTAATTGCCAAACTCTCCATGGTTTGCAGTCTCCAGCTGTTATTTTCTTCACAGCCCCATTCTCAGCTGTTCCTCCTTATCTGGTCTGAGTGTCTCCTGCTGCCTGACGTCATCCAGACGCTACCATGTGACCTCTGCAATCTATCACTCATACTCTGGCGTTGTTCCTGTGCTTACTACCAGCTAAAGCCCTTAGGAATTCCGAAGCCACGCACACATCCTGCAGCTACTGGAACAAGGTAACAGCTGTTAGCCCTCTTGCTCTCTTCAGAGTTTCCTTATAGCTCTGTAGGAGTTTCTTTGGGCCATATTAAGACAAGGAGGTTTCCCTTTCCACATACTGGGATACCTCCCTGTCACAAAACTATATTAATCAAACCAGCTGAACAGGTTTAGTCACTTACAGTGTAAAAGCAGAGAGTTTAACCTTGCATTAAGCTGTAGCTGTATAAAATCAAACACATGATTTGTTAATGTGATTTATTAACCTATAAGTTACCATGTGCTGTATGAATTGATTACTGAATCTGAAACAGAGTCAGACAGGTCTCACAGGTAGTCTCCAAGGTGGGAGAGATGACATCTCCACTACGTCTGCAAACCAGATCCAGCGAGGCCACACAGGGGCTATTAGAATCACCAACGCCCTCTCCTGTTTGATACGAGCAATGACTTGTGGAAGGAGAGCAAACGGAGGAAACAGGTATGCCAACCTGAAAACCCAAGAAACTGCCAGAGCATCAATCAGAATGGCCTGTGGATCTCTTGACCTTGAACCGTAACTTGGAAGCTTGGCGTTCTGATGGGACGCCATCAGATCTAACTCTGGCACCCCCCATTTGAGGACTAGGCTGGAAAAGACCTTCGGATGGAGTTCCCACTCCCCGGGATGAAAAGTCTGTCTGCTCAGAAAATCTGCTTCCCAGTTGTCTACTCCTGAAATGTGTATGGCAGACAGCAATTGTGGGTCTCTGTCCGCTTAAGAATCTGAGTAACCTCCTTCATGGCTAAGGAACTCCGAGTTCCTCCCTGGTGATTGATGTAATCCACAGAGGTTATGTTGTCTGACTGGAACCTGATAAACTCGGCTGAGGACAACTGAGGACAAGCCAATAGAGCATTGTAAATTGCCCTTAACTCCAAGATGTTGATGGTAGGAGCAGACTCCTCCCGAGTCCAAAGGCCCTGGGCTTTTAACGAGTTCTAGACTGCTCCCCAACCCGGCAGGCTGGCGTCTGTGGTCACGGTCACCCAGGAAGGTCTCCGAAAGCATGTGCCCTGAGACAGATGTTCCTGAGAAATCCACCATGGGAGAGAATCCCTTGACCACTGATCAAACTCTATTCTCTGAGATAGATCCGCATGGTCGCCATTCCATTGTCTGAGCATGAACAACTGGAGAGCTCTCAAATGGAATCAAGCAAAAGGAATGATGTCCATGGAAGTCATCATCAGACGGATTACCTCCATACATTGAGCCACTGAAGGATGAGCAGTAGCCTGAAAAGAGAGGCAAGAGGAAATGATTTTGTTTTTCCTGACCTCTGTCAGAAAAATCTTCCTTAATAGAGAATCTATTATGTTTCCTAAGAACACTACCCTTGTAGCATGAGAAAGTGAGCTTTTCTCCAGATTCACATTCCATCCATGGGAACAAAGAAAAGACAACATTATCTCTGTGTGAGATTTTGCTTGTTGAAAAGATGGCGCCTGAACCAATATGTCATCCCGGTAGGGTGCCACAGCAATTACACAAGAACGAATCACTGCCAAAAGTGCCCCCAGAACCTTTGAAAAAATTCTGGGAGCCGTGGCTAGTTCAAATGGAAGGGCCACAAACTGGAAATGTTTGTCCAGAAAGGCAAATCTCAGGAATTTGTGAAGGTCTCTGTGAAAAGGAAGATGAAGATACACACCCTTTAGGTCTATGGTCGTCATGAACTGACCCTCTTGTACTAAAGGAAGAATGGAGCATATAGTCTCCATCGTGAAGGATGGAACTTTGAGAAACATGTTTAGACACTTCAAGTCTAGAATAGGATGGAAAGTTCCCTCTTTTTAGGAACCACAAATAGGTTGGAGTAGAACCCGAGAACCTGTTCCTGCACTGGAACTGGAACTATCACTCCCAGGGAGGAAAGATGTTTTATACATTTCAAGAACACCTCTCTCTTTATCTGGTCTGCAGATAATCTTGAGAGAAGGAATCAGCTTCTGGGAGGAAAAGTCTTGAATTTCAATTTGTAACTCTGGGATACTATGTCCACAGTCCAAGGATCTGGGACATCTCATATACAGGCTTGAGAGAACTGAGAAAGTCTGCCCTCACCTGATCCGATCCAGGATCTGGGGCAAACCCTTCATGCTGATTTGGAATCAGCTGCGGGTTTCTTTTATTGTTTCCCCTTGTTCCAAGACTGATTGGGTTTCCAAGAAGACTTGGATTGTTCCTGCTTGGAAAAAGAAGGGGAAGGCTTTCATCTGAAGTTACAAAAGGAACGAAAATTACTCTGACGTCCTTTAGGCCTATTCTTCTTATCTTGAGGTAGAAAAGACCCTTTTCCACCCGTATTATCAGAGATAATTTCTGCTAAACCGGGTCCAAACAAGATTTTGCCCTTGTAAGGAATAGCCAGAAGCTTGAATTTAGAAAAACCGTCCGCAGACCAGGATTTCAACCATAACGCCCTGCGGGCTAGAACAGCGAGACTAGAAGTTTTAGCTTCTGGTCAAACAACCTGTAAAATAGCATCTGCAATAAAGGAATTGGCCAATTTAAGAGCTGTAATCCTATCCTCAATTTCATCCAAGAAAGTCTCTACTTGAAGAGAATCAGACAAGTCATCGTCGAACCAATAAGATGCCGCACTAGTCATGGTGGAAATACACACCGCAGGTTGCCATTGGAGACCTTGATGAACATAAATCTTTTTCAAATAAGCCTCCATCTTCTTGTCCATCAGATCCTTAAAAAAACAGCTATCCTCAATAGTGGAAATGTCCCCTTCAACTTTGGGTACAGTATACCAAGGGTCCTTAATGGAGTCCTTGACGGGAAACATTTTCTTAAAAATGGGAGATGGAGAAAATAGACTCCCCTGGTTTCTCCCATTGCTGTGAGATAATCTCCCTAGCATGGTTTGGCACAGTAAAAACATCCGAAGTGGAAGGTTCATCAAAGAGATTATTAAAGGGACATTAAACCCAAAACATGTATTTCATAATTCAGATAGATAATACAATTTCAAAAAAGTTTTCAGTTTACTTCTATTATCAAATTTATTTCATTCTCATGTTATTCTCTATTGAAGAGATACCTAGGTAGGTAGCGTGCACATGCCTGAAGCACTACAAGACAGGAAAATAGTGCTGCCATCTAGTGCTCCTGCTAATGTATAACATTATTGCAAAACTGCTGCCATTTAGTGCTGCAGACACATGCACACTCTTGAGCTAACATTCCTGCTTTTCAAATAAGGATAACAAGAAAACGAAGAAAATATGATAATAGAAGTAAATTAGAAAGTTGTTTAAAATTTTATGTTCAATCTAAATCACGAAAGAATTTTTTTTGGGTTTTATGTCCCTTTAAGTTTACTAGATTTCTTAGGAGTGACAATGACAGGGGTATCAGAGTCATCTAAAGTAGCTAAAACCTCCTTTAACAATACACAAAGGTGTTCAAAAAATCTGAAGGATACCACCTCAGTCTCAGAAAAAGGAATTATACTGTCCGAATCTGAGATTTCACCCTCAGAAAGTACTGATGTATCTTCCTCATCAGACTTATGAGAAAGAGCAACTTGGGAAGCAGAACTGAGGACAGGCACTTACTTTCTGAATTTCTAGATTTCCTCTTGCATTTTCTCTGTAATCTGGGAATGGCAGATATTGCCGCAGATACCGCTGAAGATACCTGGGCAGCAATTTCTGCTTTTAAATAAACTCCACTAGGAGTTATAGAGGAACCGCAGGGCACTGCATGTGACACCATTGAGGCTTGGGACGTAGCAGGAGAAAGCTGAGGTATTATTTTAACAGCATCATCCTGAGAGACATTAGGCTCAAAAATGTTACCTTTATTTTGCAAGGTTTTCTTGACACATGAAGAACAAAATTGCATAGGAGCTGCAATTTGTGCATCTAAACATAATAAGCATGAATTCATGAGAGCAGGCTCTTGCTCCATATCAGACATGCTGTGAAACAGTAAATAAACTTGTACAGATAAGTTTCAAAGATTTTAATATTCAATTAAAATAAGATAAGGAAAAAATACACTTTAAATTGTATCCCGAATTAGGATCGATCCCCAGCTAAAATTATGCGAGAAAAGTTAAGAAAAAACATTTAATAAGCATCAAATAAACTTCTAAAATACCCCTCAGGCAACCCCACACCTCAATTACTGAGGTGTCTTACCGCTACCAATTAAGACCAGATCACCCAGAAATGGAGAAAAACATTTTTTTCCTCCGAAAAGTTATAAAGTAAAGCCGGTCGTGTGACCGCAACTGCCAAGCTCAAATGACTGCTGCGACACAGAGAGGCACTAAAAAAACATAATTTATGTAAGAACTTACCTGATAAATTAATTTCTTTCATATTAGCAAGAGTCCATGAGCTAGTGACGTATGGGATATACATTCCTACCAGGAGGGGCAAAGTTTCCCAAACCTCAAAATACCTATAAATACACCCCTCACCACACCCACAAATCAGTTTAACGTATAGCCAAGAATTGGGGTGATAAGAAAAAAGTGCGAAAGCATAAAAAATAAGGAATTGGAATAATTGTGCATATACAAAAAAATCATAACCACCACAAAAAGGGTGGGCCTCATGGACTCTTGCTAATATGAAAGAAATGAATTTATCAGGTAAGTTCTTACATAAATTATGTTTTCTTTCATGTAATTAGCAAGAGTCCATGAGCTAGTGACGTATATAATGACTACCCAAGATGTGGATCTTCCACGCAAGAGTCACTAGAGAGGGAGGGATAAAATAAAGACAGCCAATTCCGCTGAAAAAAATCCACACCCAAAACAAAGTTTAAATCTTTTAATGAAAAAAACTGAAATTATAAGCAGAAGAATCAAACTGAAACAGCTGCCTGAAGTATTTTTCTACCAAAAACTGCTTCAGAAGAAGAAAACACATCAAAATGGTAGAATTTAGTAAAAGTATGCAAAGAAGACCAAGTGGCTGCTTTGCAAATCTGATCAACTGAAGCTTCATTCCTAAACGCCCAGGAAGTAGAAACTGACCTAGTAGAATGAGCTGTAATCCTTTGAGGCGGAGTTTTACCCGACTCGACATAAGCATGATGAATCAAAGATTTTAACCAAGATGCCAAAGAAATGGCAGAAGCCTTCTGACCTTTCCTAGAACCGGAAAAGATAACAAATAGACTAGAAGTCTTTCGGAAATCCTTAGTAGCTTCAACATAATATTTCAAAGCTCTAACTACATCCAAAGAATGCAACGACTTTTCCTTAGAATTCTTAGGATTAGGACACAATGAAGGAACCACAATTTCTCTACTAATGTTGTTAGAATTCACAACCTTAGGTAAAAATTTAAAAGAAGTTCGCAACACCGCCTTATCCTGATGAAAAATCAGAAAAGGAGACTCACAAGAAAGAGCAGATAATTCAGAAACTCTTCTAGCAGAAGAGATGGCCAAAAGAAACAAAACTTTCCAAGAAAGTAATTTAATGTCCAGCGAATGCATAGGTTCAAACGGAGGAGCTTGAAGAGCCCCCAGAACCAAATTCAAACTCCAAGGAGGAGAAATTGACTTAATAACAGGTTTTATACGAACCAAAGCTTGTATAAAACAATGAATATCAGGAAGACTAGCAATCTTTCTGTGAAAAAGAACAGAAAGAGCAGAGATTTGTCCTTTCAAGGAACTTGCAGACAAACCTTTATCCAAACCATCCTGAAGAAACTGTAAAATTCTAGGAATTCTAAAAGAATGCCAAGAAAAATGATGAGAAAAACACCAAGAAATGTAAATCTTCCAGACTCGATAATATATCTTCCTAGATACAGTTTTACGAGCCTGTAACATAGTATTAATCACAGAGTCAGAGAAACCTCTATGACTGAGAATCAAGCGTTCAATCTCCATACCTTCAAATTTAAGGATTTGAGATCCTGATGGAAAAAAGGACCTTGCGATAGAAGGTCTGGTCTTAACGGAAGAGTCCACGGTTGGCAAGTGGCCATCCGGACAAGATCCGTATACCAAAACCTGTGAGGCCATGCTGGAGCCACCAGCAGAAAAAACGAGCACTCCTTTAGAATCTTGGAAATAACTCTTGGAAGAAGAACTAGAGGCGGAAAGATATAGGCAGGATGATACTTCCAAGGAAGTGACAATGCATCCACTGCCTCCGCCTGAGGATCCCTGGATCTGGACAGATACCTGGGAAGCTTCTTGTTTAGATGAGAAGCCATCAGATCTATTTCTGGAAGTCCCCACATTTGAACAATCTGAAGAAATACCTCTGGGTGAAGAGACCATTCGCCCGGATGTAACGTTTGGTGACTGAGATAATCCGCTTCCCAATTGTCTATACCTGGGATATGAACCGCAGAAATTAGACAGGAGCTGGATTCTGCCCATACCAGTATTCGAGATACTTCTTTCATAGCCAGAGGACTGTGAGTCCCTCCTTGATGATTGACATATGCCACGGTTGTGACATTGTCCGTCTGAAAACAAATGAACAACTCTCTCTTTAGAAGAGGCCATGAGTGAAGAGCTCTGAAAATTGCACGGAGTTCCAAAATGTTGATTGGTAATCTCACCTCCTGAGAATCCCAAACCCCTTGTGCTGTCAGAGACCCCCAAACAGCTCCCCAACCTGTCAGACTTGCATCTGTTGAAATCACAGTCCAGGTCGGAAGAACAAAAGAAGCCCCCTGAACTAAACGATGGTGGTCTGTCCACCACGTCAGAGAGTGTCGTACAATCGGTTTTAAAGATATTAATTGAGATATCTTTGTATAATCCCTTCACCACTGGTTCAGCATACAGAGCTGAAGAGGTCGCATGTGAAAACGAGCAAAGGGGATCGGGTCCGATACAGCAGTCATAAGACCTAGAATTTCCATGCATAAGGCTACCGAAGGGAATGATTGAGACTGAAGGTTACCCTTGTCTGAGGAATCAATGAACTTTTTGGTAAATGGATCCTCCAACCATGTTCTCGAAGAAACAATACAAGTCGATGCGTATGAGATTCTGCTAAATGTGAAGACTGAGCAAGTACCAAGATATCGTCCAAATAAGGAAATACCACAATACCCTGTTCTCTGATTACAGAGAGAAGGGCACCGAGAACCTTTGTAAAAATCCTTGGAGCTGTTGCTAGGCCAAACGGCAGAGCCACAAACTGGTAATGCTTGTCTAGGAAAGAGAATCTCAGAAACTGATAGTGATTTGGATGAATCGGAATATGCAGATATGCATCCTGTAAATCTATTGTGGACATATAATGCCCTTGCTGAACAAAAGGCAGAATAGTCCATATAGTTACCATTTTGAATGTTGGTATCCTTACATAATGATTCAATATTTTTAAATCCAGAACTGGTCTGAAGGAATTCTCCTTTTTTGGTACAATGAAAAGATTTGAATAAAATCTCAGCCCCTGTTCCAGAACTGGAACTGGCATAATTACTCCAGCCAACTCTAGATCTGAAACACATTTCAGAAATGCTTGAGCCTTCACTGGATTTACTGGGGCACGGGAAAGAAAAAATCTTTTTGCAGGAGGCCTAATCTTGAAGCCTATTCTGCACCCTTGTGAAACAATGTTCTGAATCCAAAGATTGTGAATCGAATTGATCCAAATTTCTTTGAAAAATCGTAATCTGCCCCCTACCAGCTGAGCTGGAATGAGGGCCGCACCTTCATGTTGACTTGGGAGCTGGCTTTGGCTTTCTAAAAGGCTTGGATTTATTCCAGACTGGAGATGGTTTCCAAACTGATACTGCTCCTGTAGGGGAAGGATCAGGCTTTTGTTCCTTATTGTGACGAAAGGAACGAAAACGATTAGTAGACCTAAATTTACCTTTAGATTTTTTATCCTGTGGTAAAAAAGTTCCTTTCCCCCCAGTAACAGTTGAAATAATAGAATCCAACTGTGAACCAAATAATTTATTACCCTGGAAAGAAAGGGAAAGCAAAGTTGACTTAGAAGACATATCAGCATTCCAAGTTTTAAGCCATAAAGCTCTTCTAGCTAAAATAGCTAGAGACATATACCCGACATCAACCCTAATGATATCAAAGATGGCATCACAAATAAAATTATTAGCATGTTGAAGAAGATTAACAATGCTATGAGAATTATGATCTGATACTTGTTGCGCTAAAGCTTCCAACCAAAAAGTTGAAGCTGCAGCAACATCCGCTAAAGATATAGCAGGTCTAAGAAGATTACCTGAACATAAGTAAGCTTTTCTTAGAAAGGATTCAATTTTCCTATCTAAAGGATCCTTAAAGGAAGTACTATCTGCCGTAGGAATAGTAGTACGTTTAGCAAGAGTCGAGATAGCCCCATCAACCTTAGGGATTTTGTCCCAAAACTCTAATCTGTCAGATGGCACAGGATATAATTGCTTAAAACGTTTAGAAGGAGTGAATGAAGTACCCAAATTATTCCATTCCCTGGAAATTACTTCAGAAATAGCATCAGGGACAGGAAAAAACTTCTGGAATAACTACAGGAGATTTAAAAACCTTATTTAAACGTTTAGATTTAGTATCAAGAGGACCAGATTCCTCTATCTCTAATGCAATTAAGACTTCTTTAAGTAAAGAACGAATAAATTCCATTTTGAATAAATATGAAGATTTATCAGCATCAACCTCTGAAACTGAATCCTCTGAACCAGAGGAAACATTATCAGAATCAGAATGATGATGTTCATTTAAAAATTCATCTGAAAAATGAGAAGTTTTAAAAGACCTTTTACGCTTACTAGAAGGAGGAATAACAGACATAGCCTTCTTAATGGATTTAGAAACAAAATCTCTTATGTTAACAGGAACACTCTGAGTATTAGATGTTGATGGAACAGAAACAGGTAATGAAACATTACTAAAGGAAATATTATCTGCATTAACAAGTTTGTCATGACATTCATTACAAACAACAGCTGGAGGAACAGATACCACAAGTTTACAGCAAATACACTTAACTTTGGTAGATCCAACATCAGGCAGCGATTTTCCAGAAGTATCTTCTGATTCAGGGTCAATATGAGACATCTTGCAATATGTAATAGAAAAAACAACATATAAAGCAAAATTGATCAAATTCCTTAAATGACAGTTTCAGGAATGGGAAAAAATGCCAGTGAACAAGCTTCTAGCAACCAGAAGCAAATAAACAATGAGACTTAAATAATGTGGAGACAATAATGACGCCCATATTTTTTAGCGCCAAAAAAGACGCCCACATTATTTGGCGCCTAAATGCTTTTAGCGCCAAAAATGACGCCACATCCGGTAACGCCGACACTTTTGGCGCAAAAACGTCAAAAAATTACGCAACTTCCGGTGACAAGAACGACGCCGGAAAAAACTAATAATTTTTTGCGCCAAAAAAGTCTGCGCCAAGAATGATGCAATAAAATGAAGCATTTTCAGCCCCCGCGAGCCTAACAGCCCACAGGGAAAAAAGTCAAATTTTAAGGTAAGAAAAAAATTGATTATTCAAATGCATTATCCCAAATAATGAAACTGACTGTCTGAAATAAGGAATATTGAACATCCTGAATCAAGGCAAATAAATGTTTAAACACAAATATTTATGACTTTATAAAAAAGTGCCCAACCATAGCTTAGAGTGTCACAAAAATAAGACTTACTTACCCCAGGACACTCATCTACATGTAGTAGAAAGCCAAACCAGTACTGAAACGAGAATCAGTAGAGGTAATGGTATATACAGGGAGTGCAGAATTATTAGGCAAGTTGTATTTTTGAGGATTAATTTTATTATTGAACAACAACCATGTTCTCAATGAACCCAAAAAACTCATTAATATCAAAGCTGAATATTTTTGGAAGTAGTTTTTAGTTTGTTTTTAGTTTTAGCTATTTTAGGGGGATATCTGTGTGTGCAGGTGACTATTACTGTGCATAATTATTAGGCAACTTAACAAAAAACAAATATATACCCATTTCAATTATTTATTTTTACCAGTGAAACCAATATAACATCTCAACATTCACAAATATACATTTCTGACATTCAAAAACAAAACAAAAACAAATCAGTGACCAATATAGCCACCTTTCTTTGCAAGGACACTCAAAAGCCTGCCATCCATGGATTCTGTCAGTGTTTTGATCTGTTCACCATCAACATTGCGTGCAGCAGCAATTACAGCCTACCACTGTTCAGAGAGGTGTACTGTTTTCCCTCCTTGTAAATCTCACATTTGATGATGGACCACAAGTTGTCAATGGGGTTCAGATCAGGTGAACAAGGAGGCCATGTCATTAGATTTTCTTCTTTTATACCCTTTCTTGCCAGCCACGCTGTGGAGTACTTGGACGCGTGTGATGGAGCATTGTCCTGCATGAAAATCATGTTTTTCTTGAAGGATGCAGACTTCTTCCTGTACCACTGCTTGAAGAAGGTGTCTTCCAGAAACTGGCAGTAGGACTGGGAGTTGAGCTTGACTCCATCCTCAACCCGAAAAGGCCCCACAAGATACCAGCCCAAACCAGTACTCCACCTCCACCTTGCTGGCGTCTGAGTCGGACTGGAGCTCTCTGCCCTTTACCAATCCAGCCACGGGCCCATCCATCTGGCCCATCAAGACTCACTCTCATTTCATCAGTCCATAAAACCTTAGAAAAATCAGTCTTGAGATATTTCTTGGCCCAGTCTTGACGTTTCAGCTTGTGTGTCTTGTTCAGTGGTGGTCGTCTTTCAGCCTCTTTCTTACCTTGGCCATGTCTCTGAGTATTGCACACCTTGTGCTTTTGGGCACTCCAGTGATGTTGCAGCTCTGAAATATGGCCAAACTGGTGGCAAGTGGCATCTTGGCAGCTGCACGCTTGACTTTTCTCAGTTCATGGGCAGTTATTTTGCGCCTTGGTTTTTCCACACGCTTCTTGCGACCCTGTTGACTATTTTGAATGAAACGCTTGATTGTTTGATGATCAAGCTTCAGAAGCTTTGCAATTTTAAGAGTGCTGCATACCTCTGCAAGATATCTCACTATTTTTGACTTTTCTGAGCCTGTCAAGTCCTTCTTTTGACCCATTTTGCCAAAGGAAAGGAAGTTGCCTAATAATTATGCACACCTGATGTAGGGTGTTGATGTCATTAGACCACACCCCTTCTCATTACAGAGATGCACATCACCTAATATGCTTAATTGGTAGTAGGCTTTCGAGCCTATACAGCTTGGAGTAAGACAACATGCATAAAGAGGATGATGTGGTCAAAATACTCATTTTCCTAATAATTCTGCACTCCCTGTATAAGAGTATATCATCGATCTGAAAAGGGAGGCAAGAGATGAATCTCTACGACCGATAACAGAGAACCTATGAAATAGACCCCGTAGAAGGAGATCATTGAATTCAAATAGGCAATACTCTCTTCACATCCCTCTGACATTCACTGCACGCTGAGAGGAAAACCGGGCTCCAACCTGCTGCGGAGCGCATATCAACGTAGAATCTAGCACAAACTTACTTCACCACCTCCACAGGAGGCAAAGTTTGTAAAACTGATTTGTGGGTGTGGTGAGGGGTGTATTTATAGGCATTTTGAGGTTTGGGAAACTTTGCCCCTCCTGGTAGGAATGTATATCCCATACGTCACTAGCTCATGGACTTTTGCTAATTACATGAAAGAAACATAATTTTTGCAAGAACTTACCTGATAAATTCATTTCTTTCATATTAGCAAGAGTCCATGAGCTAGTGACGTATGGGATATACATTCCTACCAGGAGGGGCAAAGTTTCCCAAACCTCAAAATGCCTATAAATACACCCCTCACCACACCCACAAATCAGTTTAACGAATAGCCAAGAAGTGGGGTGATAAGAAAAAAGTGTGAAAGCATAAAAAATAAGGAATTGGAATAATTGTGCTTTATATAAAAAAATCATAACCACCACAAAAAAGGGTGGGTCTCATGGACTCTTGCTAATATGAAAGAAATGAATTTATCAGGTAAGTTCTTACATAAATTATGTTTTCTTTCATGTAATTAGCATGTCCATGAGCTAGTGACGTATGGGATAATAAATACCCAAGATGTGGAACTTCCACGCAAGGGTCACTAGAGAGGGAGGGATAAAATAAAGACAGCCAATTCCGCTGAAAAATAATCCACACCCCAAAATAAAGTTTAAATCTTATAATGAAAAAAAACTGAAATTATAAGCAGAAGAATCAAACTGAAACAGCTGCCTGAAGTACTTTTCTACCAAAAACTGCTTCAGAAGAAGAAAACACATCAAAATGGTAGAATTTAGTAAAAGTATGCAAAGAAGACCAAGTTGCTGCTTTGCAAATCTGATCAACCGAAGCTTCATTCCTAAACGCCCAGGAAGTAGAAACTGACCTAGTAGAATGAGTTGTAATCCTTTGAGGCAGAGTTTTACCCGACTCGACATAAGCATGATGAATCAAAGATTTTAACCAAGACGCCAAAGAAAAGGCAGAGGCCTTCTGACCTTTCCTGGAACCGGAAAAGATAACAAATAGACTAGAAGTCTTTCGGAAATCTTTAGTAGCTTCAACATAATATTTCAAAGCTCTAACTACATCCAAAGAATGTAACGATCTTTCCTTAGAATTCTTAGGATTAGGACACAATGAAGGAACCACAATTTCTCTACTAATGTTGTTCACAACTTTAGGTAAAAATTTAAATGAAGTCCGCAACACCGCCTTATCCTGATGAATAATCAGAAAAGGAGATTCACAGGAAAGAGCAGATAACTCAGAAACTCTTCTAGCAGAAGAGATGGCCAAAAGAAACAACACTTTCCAAGAAAGTAATTTAATATCCAGAGAATGCATAGGTTCAAACGGAGGAGCTTGTAAAGCCCCCAGAACCAAATTCAAACTCCAAGGAGGAGAGATTGACTTAATGACAGGTTTTATATGAACCAAAGCCTGTACAAAACAATGAATATCAGGAAGATTAGCAATCTTTCTGTGAAACAGCACAGAAAGAGCAGAAATTTGTCCTTTCAAGGAACTTGCAGACAAACCTTTATCCAGACCATCCTGAAGAAACTGTAAAATTCTAGGAATTCTAAAAGAATGCCAGGAAAATTGATGAGAAGAACACCAAGAAATGTAAGTCTTCCAGACTCGATAATATATCTTCCTAGACACAGATTTACGAGCCTGTAACATAGTATTAATTACAGAGTCAGAGAAACCTCTATGACTGAGAATCAAGCGTTCAATCTCCATACCTTCAAATTTAATGATTTGAGATCCTGATGGAAAAAAGGACCTTGATAAAGAAGGTCTGGTCTTAACGGAAGAGTCCAAGGTTGGCAAGTAGCCATCCGAACAAGATCCGCATACCAAAACCTGTGAGGCCATGCTGGAGCCACCAGCAGAACAAACGAACGCTCTTTTAGAATCTTGGAGATCACTCTTGGAAGAAGAACTAGAGGCGGAAAGATATAGGCAGGATGATACTTCCAAGGAAGTGACAATGCATCCACTGCCTCCGCCTGAGGATCCCTGGATCTGGACAGATACCTGGGAAGTTTCTTGTTTAGATGAGAGGCCATCAGATCTATTTCTGGAAGTCCCCAGATTTGAACAATCTGAAGAAATACCTCTGGGTGAAGAGACCATTCGCCCAGATGTAACGTCTGGCGACTGAGATAATCCGCTTCCCAATTGTCTATACCTGGGATGTGAACAGCAGAAATTAGACAGGAGCTGGATTCCGCCCATACAAGTATCCGAGATACTTCTTTCATAGCCAGAGGACTGTGAGTCCCTCCTTGATGATTGACATATGCCACGGTTGTGACATTGTCCGTCTGAAAACAAATGAACGATTCTCTCTTCAGAAGAGGCCACGACTGAAGAGCTCTGAAAATCGAACGGAGTTCCAAAATGTTGATTGGTAATCTTGCCTTCTGAGATTCCCAAACCCCCTGCGCTGTCAGAGACCCCCATACAGCTCCCCAACCTGTCAGACTCGCATCTGTTGAGATCACAGTCCAGGTTGGAAGAACAAAAGAAGCCCCTTGAACTAAACGATGATGATCTGTCCACCACGTCAGAGAGTGTCGTACAATCGGATTTAAAGATATTAACTGTGATATCTTTGTATAATCCCTGCACCACTGGTTCAGCATACAAAGCTGAAGAGGTCGCATGTGAAAACGAGCAAAGGGGATCGCGTCCGATGCAGCAGTCATAAGACCTAGAATTTCCATGCATAAGGCTACCGAAGGGAATGATTAAGACTGAAGGTTTCGACAAGCTGAAACCAATTTCAGACGTCTCTTGTCCGTCAGAGACAAAGTCATGGACACTGAATCTATTTGGAAACCTAAAAAGGTTACCCTTGTCTGAGGAATCAATGAACTATTTGGAAAATTGATCCTCCAACCATGTTCTTGAAGAAACGACACAAGTCGATTCGTATGAAATTCTGCTAAATGTGAAGACTGAGCAAGTACCAAGATATCGTCCAAATAAGGAAATACCACAATACCCTGTTCTCTGATTACAGATAGAAGGGCACCGAGAACCTTTGAAAAAATCCTTGGAGCTGTTGCTAGGCCGAACGGTTGAGCCACAAACTGGTAATGCTTGTCTAGAAAAGAGAATCTCAGAAACTGAGAATGATCTGGATGAATCGGAATATGCAGATATGCATCCTGTAAATCTATTGTGGACATATAATGCCCTTGCTGAACAAAAGGCAGAATAGTCCTTATAGTTACCATTTTGAATGTTGGTATCCTTACATAATGATTCAATATTTTTAAATCCAGAACTGGTCTGAAGGAATTCTCCTTCTTTGGTACAATGAATAGATTTGAGTAAAACCACAGACCCTGTTCCAGAAACGGAACTGGCACAATTACTCCAGCCAACTCTAGATCTGAAACACATTTCAGAAATGCTTGAGCCTTCACTGGGTCTATTGGAATGCGAGAAAGAAAAAATCTTCTTGCAGGAGGCCTTACCTTGAAACCTATTCTGTACCCTTGTGAAACAATGTTCTGAATCCAAAGACTGTGAATCGAATTGATCCAAATTTCTTTGAAAAATCGTAATCTGCCCCCTACCAGCTGAGCTGGAATGAGGGCCACACCTTCATGTGGACTTGGGAGCTGGCTTTGGCTTTCTGAAAGGCTTGGATTTATTCCAGACTGGAGATGGTTTCCAAACAAAAACCGTTCCTTTAGGGGAAGGATCAGGCTTCTGTTCCTTATTTTGACGAAAGGAACGAAAACGATTAGCAGCCCTATATTTACCTTTAGATTTTTTATCCTGAGGTAAAAAAGTTTTTTTCCCCCCAGTAACAGTTGAAATAATAGAATCCAACTGAGAACCAAACAATATATTACCTTGGAAAGAAAGGGAAAGCAAAGTTGACTTAGAAGACATATCTGCATTCCAAGTTTTAAGCCATAAAGCTCTTCTAGCTAAAATAGCTAAAGACATATACCTGACATCAACTCTAATGATATCAAACATGGCATCACAAAAAAAGTTATTAGCATGTTGAAGAAGTTTAACAATGCTATGAGTATTATGATCTGACACTTGTTGTGCCAAAGCCCCCAAACAAAAAGTGGAAGCTGCCGCAACATCAGCCAAAGAAATAGCAGGCCTAAGAAGATTACCTGAACATAAATAAGCTTTCCTTAGAAAGGATTCAATCTTCCTATCTAAAGGATCCTTAAAGGAAGTACTATCTGCCGTAGGAATAGTAGTACGTTTAGCGAGAGTAGAGATAGCCCCATCAACTTTAGGGATTTTGTCCCAAAACTCTAATCTGTCAGATGGCACAGGATACAATTTCTTAAACCTTTTAGAAGGAGTAAATGAATTACCCAGATTATTCCATTCCCTAGAAATTACTTCAGAAATAGCATCAGGGACAGGAAAAACTTCCGGAATAACTGTAGGAGGTTTAAAAACCGAATTTAAACGCTTAGTAGATTTAGTATCATGAGGACTAGATTCCTCCATCTCTAATGCGATTAAAACTTCTTTAAGTAAAGAACGAATAAATTCCATTTTAAATAAATATGAAGATTTATCGGTGTCAATATCTGAGACAGAATCCTCTGAACCAGAAAAATCCTCATCAGAAACAGACAAATCAGAATGATGATGTTCATTTAAAAATTCATCGGAAAAATGTGAAGTTTTAAAAGACCTTTTACGTTTACTGGAAGGAGGAATAACAGACATAGCCTTCCTAATAGATTTAGAAACAAAATCTCTTATATTAACAGGAACATCCTGAGTATTAGATGTTGATGGAACAGCAACAGGTAATGGAATATTACTAATGAAAATACTATATGCATTAGCAAACTTATCATGACATTCATCACAAACTACAGCCGGAGGAACAGTTACCCCATTTTTACAGCAAATACACTTAACTTTGGTAGAACCAGCATCAGGCAGCGTTTTTCCAGAAGTAGCTTCTGATCCAGGGTCAATCTGAGACATCTTGCAATATGTAAGAGAAAAAACAACATATAAAGCAAAATCTATCAAATTCCTTAAAAGACAGTTTCAGGAATGGGAAAAATGCCAATGAACAAGCCTCTAGCAACCAGAAGCAAATGAAAAATGAGACTTAAATAATGTGAAAAAAAGGTGGAGACAATAATGACGCCCACATTTTTTAGCGCCAAAAAAGACGCCCACATTATTGGCGCCTAAATGCTTTTGGCGCCAAGAATGACGCCACATCCGGAGACACAGACATTTTTGGCGCAAAACGTCAAAAAAATGACGCAAACACTTCCGGCGACAAGTATGACGGCGGAAATGACAAAGAAAATTTTTGCGCCAAAAAAGTCAGCGCCAAGAATGACGCAATAAAATGAAGCATTTTCAGCCCCCGCGATCCTAACAGCCCACAGGGAAAAAAGTCAATTTTAAGGTAAGAAAAAATGATTTATTCATATGCATTATCCCAAATAATGAAACTGACTGTCTGAAATAAGGAATATTGATCATCCTGAATCAAGGCAAATAAATGTTAAAACACATATATTTAGAACTTTATATAAAAGTGCCCAACCATAGCTTAGAGTGTCACAAAAAATAAGACTTACTTACTCCAGGACACTCATCTACATGTAGTAGAAAGCCAAACCAGTACTGAAACGAGAATCAGTAGAGGTAATGGTATATAAGAGTATATTGTCGATCTGAAAAGGGAGGTAAGAGATGAATCTCTACGACCGATAACAGAGAACCTATGAAATAGATCCCGTAGAAAGAGACCATTGAATTCAAATAGGCAATACTCTCTTCACATCCCTCTGACATTCACTGCACACTGAGAGGAAAACCGGGCTCCAGCCTGCTGCGAAGCGCATATCAACATAGAATCTAGCACAAACTTACTTCACCACCTCCACGGGAGGCAAAGTTTGTAAAACTGATTTGTGGGTGTGGTGAGGGGTGTATTTATAGGCATTTTGAGGTTTGGGAAACTTTGCCCCTCCTGGTAGGAATGTATATCCCATACGTCACTAGCTCATGGACAGTTTAAAATGTTGCATCATTTTATTTTAAAGCAAAGGGGAAATGAATAAGCTGTTGAAATAGAAAATTCAGCCTTACTTTCAGTTTAAACTTGAATTGTTTTATCAAGTAAATATGTGTCAGAAAATAAAGCCTAATAAATACATTTTACCCTTTCTTTTTAAAAGTTTAAATGTTAGTCTCACACATGCTACAGTGCCTGCTTCATGCCCCAGTGTAAACCATACAACAGGATTATCTATTTCCCAATAAAAAAGCAGTGTGTTAATTTGTTAAGTACATAGTCTCCCCAACTAGAAGAAAAAACACTTACCTGCTCCGCTGTCCGGCATGTAGACAGTTACAAGGTATGAGAAGACACAGTTCTTCACAGAGACCTTTGAAAAAGAAAGAACAGAGTAGCCAACTCTGGCTTTCTAAACTAGGGCAGCAATTGTTAGAAAAACGCAGTAAGTACCTCTTTACAAGTTCCTAACTGCTTTAAAGCCACCACTACCGACTGCAAGGAATGACGTGGAATATGGCTATACCCCAAAACTTGCTTGTAGATTAAATAAAACATTTTCTTCAGACACCTAAACTTCACGTCCTCAATGCACCCTAAGGCAAAGAGAATGACTGAGGGTTGTGGGTAAGGGAGTTATACTTAGCAGTTTAACTGTGGTGCTCTTTGCCTCCTCCTGCTGGCCAGGAGTGATATTCCCAACAGTAATTACTCAAGCTGTGGACTCACCATATCTTAGGAAAGAAAGTATGTTTAGCAAGCGTAGAGATAGCACCATCCACCTTAGGAATGGAGCCCCACAAATCCAGTTGAGAGTCCGGGACTGGGAACAACTTTTTAAAAGTAGACGAGGGGGAAAAGGAAGAACCAATTCTTTCCCATTTGTTCTTAATAATGCTCGCCATCTTAACCTGTCTTCGTAAACTGAACTTTCCTGTCTTCATAAACTCTGTCTAATTTAGGCATCATAGGTTCTTCAGGCAGCACGGGCTCTGGAACCTCTAACGTAGACAGAACCTCCTTTAATAAAAAGTGCTCAATTTTGAATCTAAAGGACTGTTCCTCCACAGCAGGAGGCTTAGACGCTAAGGACTCCAACCCAGAAAGTGCACCCTCTGAAGCTACAGAGGTTAACTAATCATCGGATAACTGGGGCATAATAGCTAAATCCGATATTTAGATGACTCCAGGTCAGGAGAGCTATGTTTAACCTTTCTCTTGCATTTGTTAGAGCGAGGTAATGCACACAGACCACAAGGCCACAGACACAGCTGTTTGTAACTGCATGGCAAAGTCCGCAGGAAGAAGGCCCCCTCCAGATGGAGGATTAGATGTGCTACGGGGAACTGCATGTGGAGTGGATAATGTAGCAAGGGTAGTAATCTCACAGGACGCCGAGTCCTGAGAGGTAGATGGCTCAGAGGGACTAAGATCCTTAGCAGGCTTGTCTACCTTCATAGGCTTTATAAAGGTGTTAAAGCAAGTGGAACATAATTGAGTGGGCGGAAAAACCATGGTCTCCTCACAATATAAACAGGTATGATTTAGTACAAAAGGAGTACCTTCTAACATGTCAGAGTCCTCCATAGCTCAGGTTATACCCACAGAAGGACAAAAATAAAAACATTTTTTTTTATTATAGAAAATTGCACCTTTATACTCCCAATGGCTGAGGCACTCACCACCTCCTAGACCCACACAGTTAATAGAGGAAACGCTCTCCTCAGGTTCAAGTCTTAGCCAGAATTGAGAAAATTAACATTGACCACACCCGGTCACACTGAGTGCAAGATAGTACTTCCCTTGTTATTACAATTACAGCAAGTAATAGGAGATGTGCAACACTTTCAAAAATTAAAGTGAAACTTAAAAGTGAAACCTGTTAGTTCCAGGCAAAAACACAGTCTACCAGACAAGGAAAAAAATCACACAAAGCAGTATGTAAATAATTAATACACTGATTAATTAACCCGAACTGTTCAATAAACCCCCTTCAGAGTATATTAACCCTGGATCATAAAGGAACCACACTGTGACCCTGGTATAGCATTTTATGTGTAAAAATGGAAACAATCTTACCTCCAGGATCCATGCTGTGGAACAGAACCCAGCCTCTCAAGTGTGACAGTCTTATAGCAGCGCTCCTGACATGGACTTGAGGGAGAGAAAGCAGGGAGTGAAACTCGTCAACACTGATTGCTTAGGAGCTGTTAGCAGTAGTTTGGATAGTTTCGCAGAAAAACTTTCATCAATACTCTCACTGAGAGGTTGACATGACTACGTCAAACTCCAGCCCTATCTCGAAGGACTCTCCGAATCTTCTGACACTTCTCTGCCACCTCCTATCGTGACAAAAGGCAAAGAATGACTGGGGTAATGTGGAGGTGGGAGGGATATTTAAGCATTTGGCTGGTGTGTCTTTGCCTCCTTATGGTGGCCAGGTGTTTCCCAACAGTAAGGAATAAAGCCATGGACTCTCCATATCTTAGGAAGGAAACAGATATGCTGCGACTTACTTGATTAACAGGTCTTCCTTTAAGCCGAGTTGATAGTTTTGCATAACCAACAATGTTATATTAATATACTTTTTACCTCTGTAATTACCTTGAATCTAAGCCATTACAGACTGCTCCCTTATTTAGTCTATCGGTGCCCTCTCACTTGTAAATCCACGGGAGTGGTCACAGTGATATCTGTATGGCACACATAAACTTACGCCCTTTAGCTGTGCAAAACTGCCAAATGCATTGAAATAAGGGGCGGCCTTCAAGGTTTTAGAAATTAGCATATGAGCCTACCTAGGTTTAGCTTTCAACAAAGAATACCAAGAGAACAAAGCAAATTTATGATAAAAGTGAATTGAATAGCTAAATCATTAACGTTTAATTTTGACTAGACTGTCCCTTTAAGTTTTTTTTTTTTTTAATTAAATGAATACTGTCAAATTGTTTTCCCCTTAATGTTTCTCAATGACTATTTATACCAGCTGCACAGTATTAAATTGCTGCTTTAGGTTTATTTTATATATTGCATAGCTGTGTTCCTCATTGAAACCCATTCAAATTGAGTTAACTTGAAGACACAGTTGTCCTTATCTTACTATGTATCCACAAATATATTGTCTCTTTATACACAAATACAAAAAATTGAGCAATTGAAAGTTAACATTTTAGTACCTTTCTCTCAAACACTGAATCCTCAGTTATACCTATAGCCAAGTAGATGAAGTAAACAGCAAAGCAGGAAAGAAAATGCAGGGTAAAAGAAGTGCAAAACAAATAAACAAAATAATATACATATATATATATAAATAAATAAAATTTATACTCTAATGACCGCTGCTTTTTACATTGAGGGAAGTAGGCTCACATATGCGAACCTGCGCCGCAAGGGCTCCGGAGCAGCTCTCGCTGCTTCGTACACGGAGCCCTTAGTCTGATTTGAATGCATCATAAAATTTAAACAAGAATTGCACGGCTGAGCTAGAGGCAATAAATTAGCCTGTTTACAATATACACACTTTACATTGGTAGGATAGTGTTCACACACGTTATCTTCTAAAGAGGTTTCGACAGAAACAGAAGGCTCCATAATAAATTCAAATGTTCTTAAAGCATAATTTATGCTTACCTGATAAATTAATTTCTTTCATTGTGGCGATACATTACTCCTGTGAATCACTCTTCCCTGCAACTAAGAGGCGGCAAAGATTCTCGAATCCCAGGAACTCTATAAATCCCTTCCCACCTCACTGACAACTGTGTCTGATGTAAAGCCAAGCCAAAGAGGTAAAAGAGCAAACAAATAGGAGCAGGGAAAGAGTAAAAAAAAAAAAAAAACACCAGAAAAACAATTGGGGGGTGGGCGGTTTGCGTGTACTCTCACCACCATGAAAGAAATTAATTTATCAGTTTAGCATTAATTATGTTTTCTTTCATACAGGTTGTGAAAGCCCATGATCCATTACTCCTGGGAACTAATACCCAAGCAGTGGAGTCCATGAGTAACGAAACAAAGGATGGGATCTAGGAAACATCCTTTTTTCACTGAAAAACTAAATCCACAACCCCAATAAAGCAAAAAAAAAAAAAAAAACAGGGCAAAAACCATGCAATGAAAAAAAAAAAACAACAGGCAAATAATCATCCTGAGACAACTACCTGAAGGCTTTCCTACCAAAGGCCGCCAAAGAAGAAGTAAAAACACCAAAATAGTAGAAACTAAGAAAAAGGTTGGACAACTTAAGCTTCATTCCTAAACTCCTAAAAGGCCAAGAAATGCCAATCGTTCTAATGCAATGAGCAGTAATCCATTAAGGTAGAGGTTTACCTGCCTCCAAAAAAAGCCTTATGACACAGAAGTCTTAACTAAGCAGTGAAAAAAGAAGCTTACTGCTCTTTCCTGCAACCAGAAAAGAACACACACAAACTACAAGTTTGTCTGAAAATGATAGTAGCGTCAATATAATACTTTGAAGCCTTAATAACATATTCCTGTCTGATACAGACAGAAAATACAACACTAGGAAAAAAAACCCAAATATAGTCCAAAGAAAAAAACAGGCAAAATAAACAAAACATAATGCATAAACTCAAAAAGAGAAGCCTGCAAAACCCTCAAAACAAAAATAAGACTCCAAGTAGGAGAAAATGTGTTTAACAATATACTTAATTCTAGCCAAAGCTATGAATATCTGAGAGATTAGCAACTGAAATCTGACCCTTCAAAAAGAACAGGTGGATAAACCCATATCCAAACCATCCTGTAAAAAAACTAGAAATTCTAATAGAATGCAAGGAAAAAAATCTTTACATCATTAAATAAAGGTCCTCTAAACCTTTTAATAAATCTTCCTGAATACAGGCCTGTATCAGAGTCCCAATAACAGAATCAGAGAACCCTCTGTGCTTAACTATTTACTATTTCTTCAGTGGTCAGAGGAAGTGAGTTCACCTTCAGAGTTAACTAAGGGGTCGTTCTTAGAAGCCTGCTCATTACTGTTGGTCATGGCCTCCGCCACAGCGCATGGGCTAAGTATAGGAGAACAATGTTTAATTTTTCTTTTCCTCTTCCCTGACACTTGGCAACAGACACAGCCACCTGTATATGAGCCGTGAGGTCATCTGGCAAAGGGCCTACCCCAGCCGGGGTCGGGCCACTTTCTGTACAGCGTCCTGGAGCAACTAAAGTCGCATTAATGGGCTGTTGGACAGGGATATCCGCATTTGCCGAAGCATGCTTGCGATAAGGCGATAGGGCATGCAGGAGCTCAACCGCGGTGGACCGATTGTGCCTCCTGAGTAAGATGTTAGGACGTAGGTCATGCAACAACTGCATAGTTGGGCCGGAGGGTCAACAGTGATAACTTTGCAAAGAATACATTAACTGTTGTCAATGGAAACAATTAAGATAGAGTCGTCCATTTTATGTGTTGTGAAAAAGGGATTGCGAACCTTACAGCGGGGTATTTGGGTCCCAAAGCCTTGTTTAGAGCGTCTTAGCACCTCAGGATAGACTGAACCGCGTTGCAACCGATCTCCCATAGGACTTTTGCGCAGTAGATCTGAAGCAGAAATGGTGCAAAAGCGCCAATCGCGGCATGAAACAGCGCCCCCACCCTTCTCTTAAGCCTGCGGTCTGCAGTAATGAAGTCCCCCATTTAAAGATGGGGCATGTTCGCACTAGACGAGTATGTAACCGGTGTCCTGTAACAATGCCCGGTGCAATAATATCACCAACACCCTCTAAATGTTTAGGTTTTATAATGTCCCACTAGGACGAATGCTTGTCAGAGTCCTGCACCTCAGCGCACCCCTCTAAGCCTCCTATTGGAATAAGGCTGGGATCCACCACCGGATCTAACAGCATGATAGCGCCTGTCATCAAGGGGCCAAAGTGCACGCATAACACCGTTGATACGCAGGGACAAGACTTAAATACCATCTCTTTATTAGAGAAGTTGCTATCAAAGAGGTGATAAATTACCTATGATTTCAAATAAACTTTAAGAGGCATGGGAGAACCAGCGTCATTCAGTTTTCTATAAACCAATAGTTTATTGAGATTTTTTTTATGGTTATATGATCCTAGGCTTTTTCAAAGCCAATCTATGATAAACTAAATTTTTCTTCTTTTTTCAGAGCACCTCTCTCTGCCTACCTCCATGATACGAGGCAAAGAACTACTGGAGTATAATATATCTTGTTTAGGGAGTCTTTTCCTCCTCCTGGTGGCCAGATAGAGTAATGCTTTGAGGACTCTCACTGCCAATAGAAGGAAATGAGTGCACCTCACATCAGATAGCGCTATCCCGTGTGCACAAGCCTGGCATACCGATATGAGCAAATCGGAGAAGCCAAGACGTGCAAATCTGAGAAGCCGACATCTACAAACCCTAAACTGACGCACACTAACGCAATGAAAGGGAAAATGCACTTGCAAAGAAACATAACCTTGCAAATTTTAAGGAGCCTACATTAATAAAAATTAATAACATTGTCCCTAGGCTACATAGTATAGTAAATATAAATACACTATAGCCTTACAGGCTTATATAAGTGCCCTAATGATAATAAAAAGTACTTACCAACAGGCACCCAACCACTGGAAGGTAGCACATAATCTAGTGGAAAGAAAAACCAATGCTGTAACATAACAGTCCAGGAAGTAAAAACAGGAGCAGTCCAATGTCCCAACAGGAGGCGGCAAAGGACATGTCCCTTTGACACCAGTGGCAGGCTTGTGACCAACTCCCATGGTGTAATTGTGCCACTACACAATACTCCCAATACATCCCTCTGTCAAACAGCAGCACTCTGAGGGCAAAGTTATGCCTCAACACTATCAGAGACCACTCTCAAAGAAAAACATCTGGAGAACCTTCATTCTTCACCTACGTCGAGCGGAGGCAAAGACAAGACTAGTTACCATAGAGGTGGGAAGGGTTTTATAGGGCTTTGGAGTTTGGGAATCTTTGCCTCTTTCAAGTGATCAGGAAAGGTAATTCCCAGGAGTAATACATTGTGGACTCTCACCATCTGTATCAAGGAAAAACCCAAGTGTGAAACAAACGGATGTGTGCAAACAATATGACGCACGCTAACAAAATACTTAGCACACCTCAAGGCCCACTATAGGGTGAAATAAGGTACTTAAACTGTATGCTGAAGCCAAAATGCCTGACATAATTGTTCCTAGGCTATAATATACCCATAAGAGCATATGCCAATAACAACCCCCACACTTACCCGATAGGCACCCATACTACATGACTTACCATAAGCAGATGGAACTGCTTCCAGCAGATAGCTAATCCAGTGCTGTACACGTGACAGCAAAGGATCTAAGTTTATAGAGTAAAACGATCCAACGGAATGAGGCTAGGGACCGGTCCCTGTAGCAGGCCTGTAAATAACTCACATAGGGTGTTCTTGTGCCACTATACAAACTCCAAAGACATCCCTCTGAACAAACTGGGCCTCAAATTGATCTGAGCATCCTTCTCACAAAACATAAATAGTATCTTCCTTCTTCACCTTCCTCTTGAGAAGGCAAAGACAAGACTAATGTTTAGTAAGGTGAGAGATTTTGGATCGTTGCCTCCTCCTAGTGGCCAGGAGAATAGGAGGCACAGCGGGCCCACATTTAATCACTGTGCCATTATCCCCTTAAAGGGACATTAAACCCAAAAATGTTCTTTCATGATTCAGATAGAGGATACAATTTTTAAAAAGTTTCCAATTTACTTCTATTATCATTTTTTTTTCATTTTCATGTTATTCTTTGTTGAAGAAATACCTAGGTAGGTAGCGTGTATGTGCCTAAAGCACTAAACAACAGGAAATAGTCCTGCCATCTAGTGCCCCTGCTAATGTATAACATTGTTGCAAAACTGTTGCTATAAAGTGCTGCAGACATGTGCACAATCAACAAGAAAATAACAAGAAAACTAAGAAAAGTTGATAATAGAAGTAAATTAGAAAGTTGTTTAAAATGTTATGTTCTATCTAAATTATGAAAGAAACAAAAAACATAATTTATGTAAGAACTTACCTGATAAATTCATTTCTTTCATATTAGCAAGAGTCCATGAGCTAGTGACGTATGGGATATACATTCCTACTAGGAGGGGCAAAGTTTCCCAAACCTCAAAATGCCTATAAATACACCCCTCACCACACCCACAATTCAGTTTAACGAATAGCCAAGAAGTGGGGTGATAAAAAAGTGCGAAAGCATATAAAAGAAGGAATTGGAATAATTGTGCTTTATACAAAATCATAACCACCAGAAAAAAGGGCGGGCCTCATGGACTCTTGCTAATATGAAAGAAATGAATTTATCAGGTAAGTTCTTACATAAATTATGTTTTCTTTCATGTAATTAGCAAGAGTCCATGAGCTAGTGACGTATGGGATAATGACTACCCAAGATGTGGATCTTTCCACACAAGAGTCACTAGAGAGGGAGGGATAAAATAAAGACAGCCAATTCCTGCTGAAAATAATCCACACCCAAAATAAAGTTTAACGAAAAACATAAGCAGAAGATTCAAACTGAAACCGCTGCCTGAAGTACTTTTCTACCAAAAACTGCTTCAGAAGAAGAAAATACATCAAAATGGTAGAATTTAGTAAAAGTATGCAAAGAGGACCAAGTTGCTGCTTTGCAGATCTGGTCAACCGAAGCTTCATTCCTAAACGCCCAGGAAGTAGAAACTGACCTAGTAGAATGAGCTGTAATTCTCTGAGGCGGAGTTTTACCCGACTCAACATAGGCAAGATGAATTAAAGATTTCAACCAAGATGCCAAAGAAATGGCAGAAGCTTTCTGGCCTTTTCTAGAACCGGAAAAGATAACAAATAGACTAGAAGTCTTACGAAAAGATTTCGTAGCTTCAACATAATATTTCAAAGCTCTAACAACATCCAAAGAATGCAACGATTTTTCCTTAGAATTCTTAGGATTAGGACATAATGAAGGAACCACAATTTCTCTACTAATGTTGTTGGAATTCACAACTTTAGGTAAAAATTCAAAAGAAGTTCGCAACACCGCCTTATCCTGATGAAAAATCAGAAAAGGAGACTCACAAGAAAGAGCAGATAATTCAGAAACTCTTCTGGCAGAAGAGATGGCCAAAAGGAACAAAACTTTCCAAGAAAGTAATTTAATGTCCAATGAATGCATAGGTTCAAACGGAGGAGCTTGAAGAGCTCCCAGAACCAAATTCAAACTCCAAGGAGGAGAAATTGACTTAATGACAGGTTTTATACGAACCAAAGCTTGTATAAAACAATGAATATCAGGAAGAATAGCAATCTTTCTGTGAAAAAGAACAGAAAGAGCAGAGATTTGTCCTTTCAAAGAACTTGCGGACAAACCCTTATCTAAACCATCCTGAAGAAACTGTAAAATTCTCGGTATTCTAAAAGAATGCCAGGAAAAATGATGAGAAAGACACCAAGAAATATAAGTCTTCCAGACTCTATAATATATCTCTCGAGATACAGATTTACGAGCCTGTAACATAGTATTAATCACAGAGTCAGAGAAACCTCTTTGACCAAGAATCAAGCGTTCAATCTACATACCTTTAAATTTAAGGATTTCAGATCCTGATGGAAAAAAGGACCTTGTGACAGAAGGTCTGGTCTTAACGGAAGAGTCCACGGTTGGCAAGAGGCCATCCGGACAAGATCCGCATACCAAAACCTGTGAGGCCATGCCGGAGCTACCAGCAGAACAAACGAGCATTCCTTCAGAATCTTGGAGATTACTCTTGGAAGAAGAACTAGAGGCGGAAAGATATAGGCAGGATGATACTTCCAAGGAAGTGATAATGCATCCACTGCCTCCGCCTGAGGATCCCGGGATCTGGACAGATACCTGGGAAGTTTCTTGTTTAGATGGGACGCCATCAGATCTATTTCTGGAAGTTCCCACATTTGAACAATCTGAAGAAATACCTCTGGGTGAAGAGACCATTCGCCCGGATGCAACGTTTGGCGACTGAGATAATCCGCTTCCCAATTGTCTACACCTGGGATATGAACCGCAGAGATTAGACAGGAGCTGGATTCCGCCCAAACCAAAATTCGAGATACTTCTTTCATAGCCAGAGGACTGTGAGTCCCTCCTTGATGATTGATGTATGCCACAGTTGTGACATTGTCTGTCTGAAAACAAATGAACGATTCTCTCTTCAGAAGAGGCCAAAACTGAAGAGCTCTGAAAATTGCACGGAGTTCCAAAATATTGATCGGTAATCTCACCTCCTGAGATTCCCAAACTCCTTGTGCCGTCAGAGATCCCCACACAGCTCCCCAACCTGTGAGACTTGCATCTGTTGAAATTACAGTCCAAGTCGGAAGCACAAAAGAAGCCCCCTGAATTAAACGATGGTGATCTGTCCACCATGTTAGAGAGTGTCGAACAATCGGTTTTAAAGATATTAATTGAGATATCTTCGTGTAATCCTTGCACCATTGCTTCAGCATACAGAGCTGAAGAGGTCGCATGTGAAAACGAGCAAAGGGGATCGCGTCCGATGCAGCAGTCATAAGACCTAGAATTTCCATGCATAAGGCTACCGAAGGGAATGATTGTGACTGAAGGTTTCGACAAGCTGCAATCAACTTTAGACGTCTCTTGTCTGTTAAAGACAGAGTCATGGACACTGAATCCATCTGGAAACCCAGAAAGGTTACCCTTGTCTGAGGAATCAAAGAACTTTTTGGTAAATTGATCCTCCAACCATGATCTTGAAGAAACAACACAAGTCGATTCGTATGAGATTCTGCTAAATGTAAAGACTGAGCAAGTACCAAGATATCGTCCAAATAAGGAAATACCACAATACCCTGTTCTCTGATTACAGACAGCAGGGCACCGAGAACCTTTGTAAAAATTCTTGGAGCTGTAGCTAGGCCAAACGGCAGAGCCACAAACTGGTAATGCTTGTCCAGAAACGAGAATCTCAGGAACTGATAATGATCTGGATGAATCGGAATATGCAGATATGCATCCTGTAAATCTATTGTGGACATATAATTCCCTTGCTGAACAAAAGGTAAGATAGTCCTTACAGTTACCATCTTGAATGTTGGTATCCTTACATAATGATTCAATATTTTTAGATCCAGAACTGGTCTGAAAGAATTCTCCTTCTTTGGTACAATGAAGAGATTTGAATAAAACCCCATCCCCTGTTCCAGAACTGGAACTGGCATAATTACTCCAGTCAACTCTAGATCTGAAACACATTTCAGAAATGCTTGAGCTTTTATTGGATTTACTGGGACACGGGAAAGAAAAAATCTCTTTTTGCAGGAGGTCTCAACTTGAAACCAATTCTGTACCCTTCTGAAACAATGCTCTGAATCCAAAGATTGTGAACAGAATTGATCCAAATTTCCTTGAAAAAACGTAACCTGCCCCCTACCAGCTGAGCTGGAATGAGGGCCGCACCTTCATGTGGACTTAGAAGCAGGCTTTGCCTTTCTAGCTGGCTTGGATTTATTCCAGACTGGAGAAGGTCTCCAAACTGAAACTGCTCCTGAGGATGAAGGATCAGGCTTTTGTTCTTTGTTGAAACGAAAGGAACGAAAACGATTATTAGCCCTGTTTTTACCTTTAGATTTTTTATCCTGTGGTAAAAAAGTTCCTTTCCCACCAGTAACAGTTGAAATAATGGAATCCAACTGAGAACCAAATAATTTGTTACCCTGGAAAGAAATGGAAAGTAAAGTTGATTTAGAAGCCATATCAGCATTCCAAGTTTTAAGCCATAAAGCTCTTCTAGCTAAAATAGCTAGAGACATAAACCTGACATCAACTCTGATAATATCAAAAATGGCATCACAGATAAAATTATTAGCATGCTGAAGAAGAATAATAATATCATGAGAATCACGATGTGTTACTTGTTGCGCTAAAGTTTCCAACCAAAAAGTTGAAGCTGCAGCAACATCAGCCAAAGATATAGCAGGTCTAAGAAGATTACCTGAACACAGATAAGCTTTTCTTAGAAAGGATTCAATTTTCCTATCTAGAGGATCCTTTAACGAAGTACCATCTGACGTAGGAATAGTAGTACGTTTAGCAAGGGTAGAAATAGCCCCATCAACTTTAGGGATCTTGTCCCAAAATTCTAATCTGTCAGACGGCACAGGATATAATTGCTTAAAACGTTTAGAAGGAGTAAATGAATTACCCAAATTATCCCATTCTTTGGAAATTACTGCAGAAATAGCATTAGGAACAGGAAAAACTTCTGGAATAACCACAGGAGCTTTAAATACCTTATCTAAACGTTTAGAATTAGTATCAAGAGGACCAGAATCCTCTATTTCTAAAGCAATTAGTACTTCTTTAAGTAAAGAACGAATAAATTCCATTTTAAATAAATATGAAGATTTATCAGCATCAACCTCTGAGACAGAATCCTCTGAACCAGAGGAATCATCAGAATCAGAATGATGATGTTCAGTTAAAAATTCATCTGTAGGGAGAGAAGTTTTAAAAGATTTTTTACGTTTACTAGAAGGAGAAATAACAGACATAGCCTTCTTTATGGATTCAGAAACAAAATCTCTTATATTATCAGGAACATTCTGCACCTTAGATGTTGAAGGAACTGCAACAGGCAATGGTACTTTACTAAAGGAAATATTATCTGCTTTAACAAGTTTGTCATGACAATCAATACAAACAACAGCTGGAGGAATAGCTACCAAAAGTTTACAGCAGATACACTTAGCTTTGGTAGATTCAGCACTTGACAGCGATTTTCCTGTAGTATCTTCTGACTCAGATGCAACGTGAGACATCTTGCAATATGTAAGAGAAAAAACAACATATATATAAAGCAAAATTGATCAAATTCCTTAAATGACAGTTTCAGGAATGGGAAAAAATGCCAAAGGACAAGCTTCTAGCAACCAGAAGCAATACAAAATGAGACTTAAATAATGTGGAGACAAAAGTGACGCCCATATTTTTTCGCGCCAAATAAGACGCCCACATTATTTGGCGCCTAAATGCTTTTTGGCGCCAAAAATGACGCCACATCCGGAACGCCGACATTTTTGGCGCAAAATAACGTCAAAAAATGACGCAACTTCCGGCGACACGTATGACGCCGGAAACGGAAATAGAATTTTTGCGCCAAAAAAGTCTGCGCCAAGAATGACGCAATAAAATGAAGCATTTTCAGCCCCCGCGAGCCTAACAGCCCACAGGGAAAAAGTCAAATTTTAAGGTAAGAAAAAATGTTAAATTAAAATGCATTATCCCAAATATGAAACTGACTGTCTGAAAATAAGGAAAGTTGAACATTCTGAGTCAAGGCAAATAAATGTTTGAATACATATATTTAGAACTTTATAAACAAAGTGCCCAACCATAGCTTGGAGTGTCACAGAAAATAAGACTTACTTACCCCAGGACACTCATCTACATATAGCAGATAGCCAAACCAGTACTGAAACGAGAATCAGCAGACGTAATGGTATATATAAGAGTATATCGTCGATCTGAAAAGGGAGGTAAGAGATGAATCTCTACGACCGATAACAGAGAACCTATGAAATAGACCCCGTAGAAGGAGATCACTGCATTCAAATAGGCAATACTCTCCTCACATCCCTCTGACATTCACTGCACGCTGAGAGGAAAACCGGGCTCCAACTTGCTGCGGAGCGCATATCAACGTAGAATCTAGCACAAACTTACTTCACCACCTCCATCGGAGGCAAAGTTTGTAAAACTGAATTGTGGGTGTGGTGAGGGGTGTATTTATAGGCATTTTGAGGTTTGGGAAACTTTGCCCCTCCTAGTAGGAATGTATATCCCATACGTCACTAGCTCATGGACTCTTGCTAATTACATGAAAGAAATTGGGTTTTATGCCCCTTTAAGGACCAATGACGGAATTATTCCGTCATGGAACAATTGAAAAACCTTAAGCTGTGTCTTTAAAGGGTTAATCTTAGCTCTTTGAGATGCTGATACAACTTCCCCCCCCCCCCAACATGCAGCAGACAGTAGCTGAATAATAGCTGTTAACAGAGTTGAATAAATTGTGAGGTAAAATATCTTTTTTTTTTTTTTTTTAACATACTGACGTTCATGTGATTTTTTCTGGTCAGCTTTTTATAATTATGCTGCATCACTTTTAACTGATTTAGCACATGGGTATTATGTTCCTTAAATATATTACAATGTGTGACAGAGATGCTGCTTCATGTTCATAATCAAAATATAAATACTTTATTATTTTACAGAAATGAAACATATGAGAGATCCAAAAATCATTTGCATATACTGAAATGTTTAACACACCAGGCACGATGTAAACATTAAGGTAGAGACATAAAAAAAAAAGAAGCGCTAAATACAGAATGGAGGAAAAACAATTACGGGAGCATAAAATGACTATTGGTAGGTAAATTTGTATAGAATTATATAAAATCCCAAAACAGAAATATCCAAAGTATTCATAATACAGAAAATTATGTACAATTTATGTAGAAACATAGTGACAGTATTAACGTTAAAAAAAAAATGGCCATCAGTTTTCTAATACTGACATGATAAACAGAAATGTTAAGGTCACTTTTACTGGACCAAATATTTCATGATGTTTAGTGTAGCACAATATGTTTTATCATATTTCAGTGAAAATAGCTGGAGCATACATGGAAACATAAAATAAATATTATTTTATAAAGTGAATACAATTAAATAAATCCCTTTCAATGAAATGCAAGAAATAATATCTTTACAACAAAATTGAGAAAGTACTTCAGAGACTGCCAGCTAATTGATAAATGTGTGCCAACTACTCCCTTAAGCTAATCACTTACTGTTTATTGTTCACAAATATGAATTAAGTAACAGAATCATAAGTAGTAATTCTGTTCTATGAAAAAAAAACTACAGTTCATTTTAAAATGCAAATAACTATCCTTTTTCCCTTTTTAAAAAAGTACATCAAGTATTTTGCAGTGCTGTGTTATTCCACAGAAAAATAATTATGTGAAGAATATTATTCTTGTAGTATAGTTTTCTTTTGAAGCACACGTATAACACACATATACAAATGAAAAAAAAAAAGAAGTCATTAAGATGTAATGACTAAAATGCCACAATATGGCTTTCTGGTATAATAACAATTTTCAAACATTTATAACCATATTTTACACAATTCTACTCTTACTTATCTGATATTTGGACTTTTTTAAATTTAACATTTTGTAAAAAGTCTATGCAAAACACTGTACAATTTTCCATTCAATTTGGATATAAATTGACTTTTTGGCAGTTTTGACCACAGTTCTGAACAAATAACAATATGCATAATGTTTATTTTATTTTTTTAAGAAGCAGGAAGTCGGGGCTGCTGTCCTGGGAAGTAAGCTGAAAGAATTGGAGAAGACCCAGATTTTGTTAATGTTGGTCTAGCAGGAACTAGAAAAGAAAATGACAAAATAACATTAAAATTCTACATATAATCCTCAATCACTGCTTAAAACCTTATGCTTAATAGTAATAGTATAAAATGGTGCTGCTCAATGGCAAGGATTTGTCTTTGTTTAAAAACTTATAAAACCTTTGAGATTTCTGATAATTCAACATTATAGCTTTTTTCCACAAACCAACCTGTGGTATGGCCGTTTCCGACTTTTGGCCCTTTGGCAGGAACACACCCATTCTTCTTTAGATATTTCATATCCAAACCAACTGGATCACTAAAACATAAAACAGTGTTACAAATCATTAAATTATTTCAGGTTGATAAAAATCTTTTTATTAAAAAGTTAGTGTTTAAAGGGACAGTCAACTCCAAAATTGTTATTGTTAAAAAAGATAGATAATCCCTTTATTACCAATTCCCAAGTTTTGCATAACCAACACGGTTATATTAATATACTTTTAACCTCTGTGATTACCTTGCATCTAAGATTCTTTTGACAGTCCCCTGGTCACATTACTTTTTATTTATTATCTATTGACTTGCATTTTAGCCAATTAGTGCAGTGTCATCCACAATCTTATCTATATGGCTTACAAGAACTAGCAGTCTCCTGTTGTGAAAAGCAAATAAAAAACATGTGATGAGGCTGTCTGTAGTTGCTTAGAAACAGGCAGAAATGTAGATGTTTAAAGGTTATAAATTATATTAATATAAGAATGTTGGCTGTGCAAAGCTAGGGAATGGGTAGTAAAGGCGTTATCAATCTTTTTAAACAATAACAATTTTGGTGCTGACTGTCCCTTTAAGTTCTCACTCAGATGCAGAGAGTATGTTATAAATATGCTCAATGTACAAAAATACCTGGACGCAAAAAATTACAGGAAAACAAACAAACAAAAAAACACAGATTGAGACCTACATAGAGAGCCGTTGTGAGAAGCTCCAATATATACATAAAGAACAAGAACAAATGCATATGACACAGACACACTGATTGAAGAATCACAAAGCAATCTTAGGTTGTAGAAGGGCTGAATCTAGGTTTCAGACCTATGTAGTGTGGTAGAAACTTGATAAGTACATGGATAAAGTATATAGTCATGTGTGCTCTGTAGAAATTGAAGCTAGATATGGGATATACTCAAAATAAACAACAGAAAATACATGAGTAAAGGAACAAAAGATAAAATACCCTGAGCATGGGGACAATAGGTATAAGACAAAATGTACATCAAAAGAAATAACAAAATTTATGCTTACCTGATAAATTTATTTATTTCCGGACATGGAGAGTCCATGACGTCATTCCAATTACTAGTGGAATATTTCATTCCTGGCCAGCAGGAGGAGGCAAAGAGCACCCCAGCAAAGCTGTTAAGTGTTACTGCCTTACCCATAACCCCCAGTCATTCAGCCGAAGGAAATGGAAAAGGAAGAAACACAAGGGTGAAATGGTGCTTGAGGTTTACAGAAAAAAACTGCCAAATTATGAGAAAAGAGGGCGGGGTCATGGATTCTCCATGTCTGGAAATAAATACATTTATCAGGTAAGCATACATTTTTTTTTCTTTCCTATGACATGGAGAGTGCACAACGTCATTCCAATTACTAGTGGGAACTAATACCCAAGCTAGAGGACACGGAATGAACAGGGAGGGAGAAAAAAGCAGGGGGACCTAAACAGAATGCACCACAGCTTGAAGAACCTTTCTCCCAAAAGAAGCCTCGGCTGAGACAAAAGTATCAAATTTGTAGAATTTTGAAAAAGTATGCAGAGAGGACCATGTTGCCGCCTTGCAAATCTGTTCAACAGAAGCTTCATTTTTGAAAGCCCAAGAAGAGGACACAGCCCTAGTGGAATGAGCCATAATTCTCTCAGGAGGCTGCTGTCCAGCAGTCTCATAAGCCAAACTAATCAAACTTATCAACCAGAGAGACAGAGAAGTAGAAGTGGCCTTCTGACCCTTACGCTTTCCAGAGAAAACAACAAACAGGGCAGAAGATTGCCGAAAATCTTTAGTAGCTTGTAAGTAAAATTTTAGAGCCTGCACAACATTCAAGTTATTCAAAAGACGTTCCTTTTGAGAAGAAGGATTAGGACAAAAGGAAGGAGCAACAATTTGCTGATTAATGTTTCGATCCGATACTACCTTCCCGGAGAAAACCCAATTTAGTACGAAGGGCCGCCTTATCAGCATGAAAAATAAGTTAGTAGGAATTACACTGCAGAGCTGAGAGCTCAGATACTCTGCGAGCGGAAGAAATATCAACAAGAAACAAAACTTTCCAGGATAACAGTTTAATATCAACAACATGCATTGGCTCACATTGAGCCTGCTGCAAAACTTTAAGAGCTAAATTATGGCTCCATGGGGAAGCAACAAGTTTAAACACAGGCCTGATTCTAACTAGGGCCTGTACAAAGGCTTAAACATCTGGTAGGTCTGCCAGACATTTGTGCAAAAGGATAGATAATGCAGAAACCTGACCTTTCAAAGTACTAACTAATAAATTCTTATCCAGGCCTTCCTGAAGAAAAGACAAAATCCGTGGAATCCTAACCCGGGCTCCAGGAGAACCCCTTAGATTCACACCAAAAAAAGATATTTACGCCATATCTTGTAAAAATGGTGAATCTTGCGAGTAACTGGTTTTCGAGCCTGAATCATAGTTTTAATGACTGTTTCAGAAAAAACACGTTTAGACAGAACTAGGCGTTCAATCTCCAAGCAGTTAGCTTTAGAGAATCTAGGTTTGGATGGAGAAAAGGAACCTGAAGTAGAAGGACTTTCCTATGAGGTAACCTCCAAGGAGGTAGAGACGCTCTCTCCTGTTCAAGGAATGACTCGTGGAAGGAGAGCAAACAGAGGAAATAGATAAGCCAGAGAAAACCTCAAAGGAACCGCTAGATAATCTATCAGAATGGAGTGAGGATCTCTTGACCTTGAACCGTACTTTGGAACCTTGGCGTTATGGTGGGATGCCATCAGATCCAACTCTAGAACCACACACTTACGGGATATCTGAGAGAACACTTCCGAATGGAGAGCCCACTCCCCAGGATGAAAGGTCTGTCTGCTCAGTAAATCTGCTTCCCAGTTGTCCACTCCTGGAATGTGGATGGCAGATAGGAGACAATCGTGGGCTTCCGCCCATTGCAGAATGCGAGTCACCCCCTTCATGGCTAAGGAACTCTGAGTCCCTCCCTGGCGGTTGATGTAAGCCACTGAGGTGATGTTGTCCGATTAAAAACTGAGAAACCGGACCAACGACAGTTGAGGCCATGCTGAGCCTTTAGAGGGCCCCAAACAGCTCCCCAGCCTGACAGGCTGGCGTCCGTAGTCATAATTTCCCAGGAAGGTCTCAGAAAGCTAGTGCCCTGAGGCAGATGTTCTTGTGACACCCACCAGTTGAAAAGATAACCCCTGAACCAGGATGTCATCTAGATAAGGCGCTAGAGCAATTCCCTGGGATCTGAACACAGCCAAAAGCGCCCCCAGAACCTTTGTGAATATTCTGGGAGCCGTGGCCAGACCAAATGGAAGTGCAACAAATTGGAAGTGCTTGTCTAGAAATGCAAACCTCAGATACTGAAGGTGTTCCCTGTGAATGGGAATATGAAGGTATGAGTCATAAACTGACCTTCCTGTACCAAAGGAAGAATGGAACAAATAGTTTCCATCTTGAAGGATGGAACCCTGAGGAATTTGTTGAGACACTTGAGGTCTAGAATGGGCCGAAACATTCCATCCTTTTTGGTAATCAAAAATAGATTTGAATAGAATCCTAGACCCTGTTCTGTTAGAGGGACAGGAACAATAACTCCTAGAGAGTATAGGTCTTTAACACAATTTAAGAAGGTCTCCTTTATTTGGTTTGAGGACAGTCTTGGCAGGAGAAATCTGCCCTTTGGAGGGCAAGACTTAAATCACACTCTGTAACCCTGGGATACTATGTCCACCCTCCAAGGGTCTGGGGCATCGCATATCCAGGCTTGACAAAAAAAAAAGAGGAGAAACCCTGCACCCCCACCAGATCCACACTTTAATCGGGGGTGGAACCTTCATGCTGATTTAGATTCAGCAGAAGGCTTCTTGCTTTGTTTGCCATTGTTCCAGGACTGGTTGGATTTCCAGGAGAGGAGAACTTTTGTCCCTTAAAGTTACAAAAGGAACGGAAATTGGAGGTCTATTTTTCTTGTCCTAAGGAAGGAAAGATCCCTTTCCACCTGTAATCTCTGAAATGATATCTGCCAGACCAGGTCCAAACAGAGTTTTTCCCTTTTAAGGTAAAGCCTAAAAGCTTGGCCTTAGAAGAGAAATTGGCCAAACAAGATTTTAAACCACAGAGCCCTGCAGGCTAGAACCGTGAAGCTAGACATCTTAGCTCCCAGGCGAATTATCTGCATGTTGGCATCACAGATAAAGATATTGTCCAATTTGAGAGCTTTGATCCTATCTTGGATCTCCTCTACTGTAGTTTCCTGTGTAATAAGATCAGACAATGCATCACACCAAGATGCAGCTCCCACAACTGTAGCAATACTCGCTGCTTATTGCCACTGTAACCCATGATGGATATAAATATTTTTTAAGTAAGTCTCTAGTTTCTTGCCCATTGGGTTGTTAAAAGAGCCACTGTTCTCTATAGGAATGGTAGTTCTCTTGGCAAGAGTAGAAATTGCCCCTTCTACTTTAGAAACAGTGCGCCATGAGTCACAAATAGAGTCAGCAACAGGAAACATCTTAAAAACAGGGGAAGGGGAAAAAAAGAACCCCTGGCTTATCCCATTCCTGAGCAATAATTTCAAACATCTTCCTTGGGACAGGAAAAACCTCCTCAGAAGATAGGGAATAATAGACTCTATCCAAAAGAAGACTTTGCGGGGTTGACAGCAACTGTAGGTTCAGAATCGTCTAAAGTAGCTAGAACCTCCTTCCATAGTAACCGGAGGTGTTCAAGCTAAAATCTAAAATTAACCTCTTCAGATTCTGAAGATGTGTCTGCTAAAGTGTCAGAGTCTGAGATCTCACCTTCAGAAGCTACTGAAGTATTCTCCTCATCAGACATCTGAGCAAGCGTGGCTAATGCAGTTCTTGAGTCAGAAACCTTAGTATCAGGCAAATGTTTAGATTTACTCTTACGCAGGGAAAGTTGACAAAGCCGCAGTTACTGCAGAAAAAACCTGAGTGGCAAAATCCCCAGGTAAACAGCCCTAGGTGGATGAGAGGACACAGAAAGCACAGTATGAGAAACAACGAAGGCTTGGGACGTCTGAGGAGAAAGCTGAGGCATGTCACACACAGCAGAATCCCGAGAGAGACTTGGCTCACAGGATGAACAACTGCATAGGTAGGGCAACCTGGTTGTCTAAACAAAGCAAACACCTATCCATAGAGATAGATCGATCCTGATCTGTATTCATAGTCTAGAATAACGGCCCCACAAGTAATGTACAAATATACAATTTTAATGCAAAAATAAAAACTTTAATCCTTCAAAAAAGTATTAAATTTTAATTAGTAAATATGAAATACAATTGATTTAAAGTTTAACTTTAAAAAACTGCCTCAGGTGCCTGAGGCTCCTACCGGCCAGAAAAAATGTCCCACTAGTAAGAGAAAATTCTCTAGAAGTGATTTCCTCCTCTGGGGATCTGGTGAGATGATTAACAGAAGCAGATTCAGAAAATGTCCAGAGTCAAAGACGGCCGCACTAATTCTATAACCGCTCCGCTCCAAAAAAGCGGAAGCGTGGTCTCATAAAATAAACTGCCACACATAAATTTACACCGCTCTAAAAAGAGCGTGAAAAACTGCAGTTTAAAAAATGGCTAAGGTATTAAGACCGTTAAACTGAATATAAATTAATCCGGTAGCCCAATAATGTCAAATAAAAATGTAAGCGTAATTAAATGGGAAGTAACCAATAAAGAACTCCTTTAATGTTAACCCCTAAACTCCCCATGCCAAGTGAAACTCCTCATATGAACTGACCTTACTCATACTAATAAAAATACCCAAGTGCCATGTCCTTAATATGATTCCTTAAACAATAAGGAGTATTAAGTCCCAAATGAAGGATCTAAAAAGAGGATTAACCTTCTAAGTGCTGCTATCCTTCTGTACCTAGAAGGCAAAAGCACTTACCTTAGATCCAATTGCATGATAGATGCTGATCCTTAGGTGTGGCAGGTGCTTTACTCCCTGTCAGACCTGTAGGAAAAGAAAGAACAGAGTAACCAACTCTGGCTTTCTGCAAAGGGGTAGCAAAGTGTTAAAAGTAAGGCAAAGACTTCCTTGCCGCCTTTTAACTGCTAAAAATCACCACTACTCTTACAAGATTGACATGGACACAGCTAGACCCCAATCCTTGCTTGGAGGGAAAAGTACCCATAAAAGGATTAAAATCTTCAGACACCAACTTCGCACAACCTCCATTGACAGAGGCAAAGATAATGAATGGGGGTTATGGGTAAGGCAGTTACACTTAACAGCTTTGCTGGGGTGCTCTTTGCCTCCTCCTGCTGGCCAGGAGTTGAATATCCCACTAGTATTTGGAATGACTTTGTGGACTCTCCATGTCATAGGAAAGAAATCAAATGTATCCTTACCTAATAAAAAAAAATGATGGTGAGAGTCCATGAGACATCACATATGGGATTACACTCCAGTCCATTAGGAGCAGGCACAAATACCCCTACATATCAGTGTTTAAAACCCTCCTATCCTACTTTCCCTTAATCCCTCAGGCATACATATGGAGGAAAACAGAAAAGCAGTAAAGACAAAGCGGAATAAATTAAGTGCAAAACAAGAACTGGCAATAACTAAGGATGGCACTTATGGACCCTTACTATCATGAAAGAAATGTTAATTATCATCAAGTAAGCATATTTTTCCCCCCATCAGATGCTGAAAGCACACAAGTCCCCAATGTAATGGGGGTCAAACATTTACAGGCATGTTACTGTTCAGGCACTACAGTCCTCAGAACTTTCCTGTGAAAAGCAGGGCATACATGTAAAAAACTTAGAAAAAATATGTAAAGAAGACCAAGTAGTCGGCTTACAAATCTGTTCTATGGAAGCCTCAATACAGAAGACCTTTAAAGAGGAATCTGCTCTAGTGTTATGAGCAGTAATGTGCTCAGTGGGGGTCTTCCCTGCAACAAGGATTACCTTATGAATTAAGGCATTAAACCAAGCAGATAAGGTAATTGTTGTAGCTTTAAAACTATAGCGTGGCTCAAGAAAAAAAAAAAGAAAAAGAAAAAAAAGGGAAAACAGAGCAAAAAAAATGTCTATAATCTACTGTGTCTTAAACATAGAATTTAAAGGCTCTCACATTCAAGCTGTGAAGCTGTCACTACTTAGAATTCTTAAGAGCTGGAAATAAAGAAAGAACCATAATTCTCTTGGAGCTCAAGCTAAAGGGTAGTAGATTCAGGAGTAATTTGAGGAAGCACTTCTTTACAGAAAGAGTGATTGATTTATGGAATAAACTTCCTCAAGAGGTAGTAGCAACAAACACTGTGGGGGACTTTAAAAATGCATGGGACAAGCATAGGGCTATCCTACGAACTAGATAAGTTTATACTGTTAGGTAAGGTGGGGCAGACTTGCTGGGCCTATGGCTCTTATCTGCCGTCAATATCTATGTTTCTATGTTTCTATACCACCTTGGGAAAAAGGAATAGTTAGTTTGAAAAACAACCATATCCTGATGAAAAATCAGGAAAGGAGACTTGCAATATAAAGTTGAAAGCTGAGAAACTCTTCGGGGCTGAAGAAGTGGCCAAGGGAAAAAAACTTAAAGTTGTAAACCAGGCAAGGTAAAAGGAGGAGCTTAAATGAAACTCAAAACCAAAAAAGGATTCTATGGTAAAAAAATATATATATCATGCTTCTTACCTTATAAATTAATTTTATTCATTCACAGTAGTGAGAGTCCACAATTGAGAATTCCACTCCAGGCCACTAGGAGGAGGCAAATATTCCCAAAACTTCAAAAGCACTCATACCCTCCCACCTCACTGGTAAACCAGTCTAATGTAAAGTCAGGCAAGGAGAAGAAAGGTAGGAAATGACAAAAACAGGGAAAAAAAATAATTTATGTAAGAATTTACCTGATAAATTAATTTCTTTCATATTGGCAAGAGTCCATTAGCTAGTGACGTATGGGATATACATTCATACCAGGAGGGGCAAAGATTCCCAAACCTCAAAATGCTTATAAATATACCCCCACCACGACCACAACTCAGTTTAATGAATAGCCAAGAAGTGGGGTGATAAGAAAGGAGCGAAAGCCTCAACAAGGAATTGGAATAATTGTGTTTTATACAAAAAAATCATAACCACCATAAAAAGGGTGGGTCTCATGGACTCTTGCCAATATGAAAGAAATGAATTTATCAGGTTAATTCTTACATAAATTATGTTTTCTTTCATGTAATTGGCAGGAGTCCATGAGCTAGTGACGTATGGGATAGCAAATACCCAAGATGTGGAACTCCACGCAAGAGTCACTAGAGAGGGAGGGATAAAAATAAAGACAGCCAATTCTGCTGTAAAATTAATCCACAACCCAAATCAAACGTTTTAATCTTTATAATGAAAAAAACTGAAATTATAAGCAGAAGAATCAAACTGAAACAGCTGCTTGAAGTACTTTTTCTACCAAAAACTGCTTCTGAAGAAGAGAAAACATCAAAATGGTAGAATTTAGTAAAAGTATGCAAAGAAGACCAAGTTGCTGCTTTGCAAATCTGATCAACAGAAGCTTCATTCTTAAAATCAGAGGAAGTGGAAACTGACCTAGTAAAATGAGCCGTAATCCTCTGAGGTGGGGAATTACCCGACTCCAAATAGGCATGATGAATCAAAAGCTTTAACCAAGATGCCAAAGAAATAGCAGAAGCCTTCTGACCTTTCCTAGAACCAGAAAAGATAACAAATAGACTAGAAGTCTTTCTGAAATCTTTAGTAGCTTCAACATAATATTACAAAGCTCTTACCACATCCAAAAAATTTAAAGATCTCTCCAGAGAATTCTTAGGATTAGGACACAACTAAGGGACAACAATTTCTCTACTAATATTGTTGGAATTCACAACTTTAGGTAAAAATTTAAATGAAGTCAGCAAAACCGCCTTATCCTGATGAAAAATCAGAAAAGGAGACTCACAAGAAAGAGCAGATAATTCAGAAACTCTTCTAGCAGAAGAGATGGCCAAAAGGAACAATACTTTCCAAGAAAGAAATTTAATGTCCAGAGAATGCATAGGCTCAAATGGAGGAGCCTGTAAAGCCTTCAAAACCAAATTAAGACTCCAAGGAGGAGAGATTGATTTAATAACAGGTTTGATACGAACCAAAGCCTGAACAAAACAATGAATATCAGGAAGATTAGCAATTTTTCTGTGAAACAAAACAGAAAGAGCAGAGATTTGTCCTTTCAAGGAACTTGCAGACAAACCCTTATCTAAACCATCCTGAAGAAAGTGTAACATTTTAGGAATTCTAAAAGAATGCCAAGAGAATTTATGAGAAGAACACCATGAAATGTAAGTCTTCCAAACTCGATAATAAATCTTTCTAGACACAGATTTACGAGCCTGTGACATAGTATTGATCCCTGAGTCAGAGAAACTTCTATGACTAAGCACTAAGCGTTCAATCTCCATACCTTCAAATTTAATTATTTGAGATCCTTATGGAAAAACGGGCCTTGAGATAGAAGGTCTGGCCTTAACGGAAGTGGCCAAGGCTGGCAACTGGACATCCGAACAAGATCCGCATACCAAAACCTGTGTGGCCATGCTGGAGTGCTGGAGCCACCAGCAGTACAAACGAACGCTCCATTATGATTTTGGAAATCACTCTTGGAAGAAGAAACAGAAGCGGAAAGATATAAGCAGGTTGATAACTCTAAGGAAGTGTCAATGCATCCACTGCTTCCGCCTGAGGATCCCTGGACCGATACCTGGGAAGTTTCCTGTTTAGATGAGAAGCCATCAGATCTATTTCTGGAAGCCCCCACATCTGAACAATCTGAAAAAACACATCTGGGTGAAGAGACCACTCTCCCGGATGTAAAGTCTGGCGACTGAGATAAACCGCTTCCCAATTGGCTATACCTGGGATATGGACCGCAGAAATTAGACAGGAGCTGGATTCCGCCCAAGCAAGTATCCGAGATACTTCTTTCATAGCTTGAGGACTGTGAGCCCCACCTTGATGATTGACATATGCCACGGTTGTGACATTGTCTGTCTGAAAACAAACGGTTCTCTTTTCAGAAGAGGCCAAAACTGAAGAGCTCTGAGAATCGCACGGAGTTCCAAAATATTGATTGGTAATCTCGCCTCTTGAGATTTCCAAACCCCCTGCGCTGTCAGAGACCCCCAGACTGTTCCCCAACCTGAAAGACTCGCATCTGTTGTGATCACACTCCAGGTTGGACGAACAAAAGAGGCTCCCTGAACTAAACAATGGTGATCTAACCACCAAGTCAGAGATAGTCGAACATTGGGATTTAAGGATATTAATTGTGATATCTTTGTATAATCCCTGCACCATTCATTCAGCATACAAAGCTGAAGAGGTCTCATGTGAAAACGAGCAAAGGGGATAGCGTCCGATGCTGCAGTCATGAGACCTAAAACCTCCATGCACATAGCTACTGAAGGGAATGATTGAAACTGAAGGTTCTGACAAGCTGCAATCAATTTCAGACGTCTCTTGTCTGTTAGAGACAAAGTCATGGATACTGAATCTATTTGTAAACCTAAAAATGTTACCCTTGTCTGAGGAATCAAAGAACTTTTTGGTAAATTGATCCTCTAACCATGTTTTTAAAGAAACAACACTAGTTGATTTGTGTGAGATTCTGCAGAACATAAAGACTGAGCAAGTACCAAGATATCATCCAAATAAGGAAACACCGCAATACCCCACTCTCTGATTACAGAGAGTAGGGCACCGAGAACCTTTGAAAAGATCCTTGGAGTTGTAGCTAGGCCAAAAGGAAGAACAACAAATTGGTAATGCTTGTCTAGAAAAGAGAATCTCAGGAACTGATAGTGATCTGGATGAATTGGAATATGAAGATATGCATCCTGCATATTGTGGACATATAATGCCCTTGCTGAACAAAAGGCAGAATAGTCCTTATAGTCACCATTTTGAAAGTTGGTATTCTTACATAACGATTCAAAATTTTTATATCCAGAACTGGTGTGAAAGAATTCTCCTTCTTTGGGACAATGAACAGATTTGAAAAAAAAAACCAGACCCCGTTCCTGAAAAGGAACTGGCACAATTACCCCAGATACCTCCAGGTCTGAAACACACTTCAGGAAAGCCTGAGCCTTTTCTGGGTTCACTGGAATGCGTGAGAGAAAGAAACTTCTCACAGGTGGTCTTACTTTGAAACCTATTCTGTACCCTTGAGAAACAATGTTCTGAATCCAATGATTTTGGATTGAATTGATCCAAACATCCTTGAAAAATCTCAGTCTGCCCCCTACCAGCTGCGCTGGAATGATGGCCGCACCTTCATGCGGACTTGGGGGCTGATTTAGATCTTTTAAATGGCTTGGATTTATTCCAGACTGAAGAAGGCTTCCAAATGTAAACAGTTCCCTTAGGGGAAGGATCAGGTTTCTGTTCCTTATTTTGTCGAAAGGAACGAAAACGGTTAGCAGCCTTAAATTTACCCTTAGATTTTTTTATCCTGAGGCAAAAAAGCTCCCTTTCCCCCAGTGACAGTTGAAATAATTCAATCCAACTGAGAACCAAATAATTTATTACCTTGGAAAGAGAGAGCTAGCAACGTATAAATCTAGCACAAACTTACTTCACCACCTCCATAGGAGGCAAAGTTTGTAAAACTGAGTTGTGGGTGTGGTGGGAGGTGTATTTATAGGCATTTTGAGGTTTGGGAAACTTTGCCCCTCCTGGTGGGAATGTATATCCCATACGTCACTAGCTCATGGACTCTTGCCAATTACATGAAAGAAAGAAAGTGCCAACAGAAAAAAAAACGTAAAAAAAAAATATTCAAATGGGCGGATCTTGTGGACTCTCACCACCATTAAAGAAATTAATTTATCAGGTAAGCATAAATTATGTTTTCTTTCTCCAAGCTGTGGAGTCCACAAGTAATTTGGATGGAAACACTTTTTTAATAATTTATAATTTCATTGTTTATTCATGCAATTACATAATGTCAGAAAACTACAAAAGACTGTTCCATGATGATTTTGGAAATCACTCTTGGAAGGAGAACTAGAGGCGGGAAGATGTAAGCAGGTTGATAACACCAAGGAAGTGTCAGCGCATCCACTGCTTCCGCCTGAACATCCCTGGACCTGGACAGGTATCTGGGAAGTTTCTTGTTTAGATGAGAGGCCATGAGATCTATCTCTGGAAGACCCCACATCTGAACAATCTGAGAAAACACATCTGGATGGAGAGACCACTCCCCTGGATGTAAAGTCTGGCGGCTGAGATAATCCGCCTCCCAATTGTCTACACCTGGGATATGCACAGCAGAGATTAGACAGGAGCTGGATTCCGCCCAAGCAAGTATCCGAGATACTTCTTTCATAGCTTGGGGACTGTGAGTAACACCCTGAAGATTGAAATAAGCCACAGTTGTGATATTGTCTGTCTGAAAACAAATGAACGGTTCTCTCTTTAGTAGAGGCCAGAACTGAAGAGCCCTGAGAATTGCACGGAGTTCTAAAATATTTATTGGTAATCTCGCCTCTTGAGATTTCCAAACCCCTTGTGCTGTCAGAGACCCCCAAACAGCTCCCCAACCTGAAAGACTCGCATCTGTTGTGATCACAGTCCAGGTTGGGCGAACAAAAGAAGCCCCTTGAACCAAACGATGCTGATCTATCCACCATGTCAGAGAGTGTCATACATTGGGATTCAAGGATATTAATTGTGATATCTTTGTATAATCCCTGCACCATTGATTCAGCATACAAAGCTGTAGAGGTCTCATGTGAAAACGAGCAAAGGGGATTGCGTCCGATGCTGCAGTCATGAGACCTAAAACTTCCATGCACATAGCCACTGAAGGGAATGACTGAGACTGAAGGAGCCGACATGCTGCGACCAATCTTAAACGTCTCTTGTCTGTTAGAGACAGAGTCATGGACGCTGAATCTATCTGGAAGACTAAAAAAGGTGACCCTTGTCTGAGGAATCAAGAAACTCTTTGGTAAATTGATCCTCCAACCATGTTTCCGAAGAAACAACACTAGTTGATTCGTGTGAGATTCTGCAGTATGTAAAGACTGAGCTAGTACCAAGATATCGTCCAAATAAGGAAACACCGCAATACCCTGTTCTCTGATTACAGATAGTAGGGCACCCAGCACCTTTGAAAAGATTCTTGGAGCTGTTGCTAGGCCAAATGGAAGAGCAACAAATTGGTAATGCTTGTCTAGAAAAGAGAATCTCAGAAACTGATAGTGTTCTGGATGAATCGGAATATGAAGGTATGCATCCTGCAAGTCTATTGTGGACATATAATGTCCTTGCTGAACAAAAGGCAGAATATTCCTTATAGTCACCATCTTGAAAGTTGGTACTCTTACATAACGATTCAAGATTTTCTGATCCAGAACTGGTCTGAACAAATTTTCTTTCTTTGGTACAATGAATAGGTTTGAATAAAACCCCAAACCTTGTTCCTGAGGAGGAACTGGCATGATTACCCCTGAAGACTCCAGGTCTGAAACACACTTCAAAAAAGCCTGAGCTTTTATTGGATTTACAGGAATGTGTGAGAGAAAAAAATCTTCTCACAGGAGGTCTTACTTTGAATCCTATTCGATACCCTTGAGAGACAATGCTCTAAATCCAATGATTTTGGACAGATTTTATCCAAAAATCCTTGAAAAACCTTAATCTGCCCCCTACCAGCTGAGCTGGAATGAGGGCCGCACCTTCATGCGGACTTAGGGGCAGACTTTGGTTTCCTAAATGGCTTTGATTTATTCCAATTTGAGGAAGGCTTCCAACTGGAAGCAGATTCCTTGGAAGGAGGATTGAGTTTTTGTTCCTTATTCTGACGAAAGGAACGAAAACGGTTAGAAGCCTTAGATTTACCTTTAGGTTTTTTATCCTGAGGCAAAAAAACTCCTTTTCCTCCAGTGATAGTTGAAATAATAGAATCCAACTGAGAACCAAATAAATTATTACCTTGGAAAGAAAAAGATAGTAATCTAGATTTAGAAGTCATATCAGCATTCCAAGATTTAAGCCACAAAGCTCTTCTAGCTAATACAGCTAAAGACATGGATCTAACATCATTTTTGATAATATCAAAAATGGCATCACAAATAAAATGATTAGAATGTTGCAGTAGGCGAACAATGCTAGATATGTCAGAATCCAATTCATGTTGCGCTAAATTTTCCAACCAGAAAGTTGATGCAGCCGCAACATCACCCAAATAAATAGCAGGTCTGAGAAGATGACCTGAATATAAATAGGCCTTCCTTAGATAAGATTCAAGCTTCCTATCTAAAGGATCCTTAAAGGAAGTCCTATCTTCCATAGGAATAGTGGTACGTTTAGCAAGAGTAGAAATAGCCCCATCAACTTTGGGGATTTTTTCCCAAAACTCTATAGATTTTGCTGGTAAAGGATACAATCTCTTAAACCTTGAAGAAGGAATAAACAAAGTACCTGGCTTATTCCATTCCCTAGAAATCATATCAGAAATAGCCTCAGGAATGGGAAAAACACCTGGAGAAACCACAGGAGGTTTAAAAACAGCATTTAAACGTTTATTAGACTGAACGTCAATAGGACTGGTTACCTCAATATCCAAAGTAATTAACACTTCTTTTAATAAAGAACACATATACTCTATTTTAAATAAATAAGTAGATTTGTCAGTGTCAATATCTGAGGAAGGATCTTCTGTTTCAGATAGATCCTCATCAGAAGAGGATGAATTATGTTGTTGGTCATTTGAAATTTCATCAGCTAAATGAGAAGTTTTAAAAGACCTTTTACGTTTATTAGAAGGTGGAAATGCAGACAAAGCCTTCATAATAGATTCAGAAACAAATTCTTTAAAATTTACAGGTATATCATGCACATTAAAAGTTGAAGGAACTGCAACTGGCAATGTACTATTACTGATATAAACACTATCTGCATGTAAAAGTTTATCATGACAACTATTACAAATGACATTCAGTGGAATAATTTCTACAATTTTACAACAAATGCACTTAACTTTGGTAGAACCGATGTCAGGCAGCAATGTTCCAGCAGAAACTTCAGAGACAGGATCAGATTGGGACATCTTGCTCAATGTAAGAGAAAAAACAACATATAAAGCAAAATTATCTATTTCCTTAAATGACAGTTTCAGGAATGGGAAAAAATGCAAAAGCATAGGCCTCTTGATAGAAAAGAAAGCAGGAGGCAAACAACAATGGGGTATTGAAATAATGAAGAAAAATTGGCGACAAGTATGACGCACAACGTAACGTAAACTTTTTTGGCGCCAAAAATGACCGGAAATGACACACTTGCGTCACTAATGAAGCCGCTGTGTGAAAGGTCTCGACGTCACGTATGACGCCAGAAATGACAAAGTTGCGTCAAAAACGTATTTTCCCGCGCCAAAAATAACGCAATAAAGTCTAACATTTGACGCACCCGCGGGCCTAATACCCGCAAATGCAAAAGTAGTCAAATTTGAAAAAGACTAAACCCCAGGTAAGAAACAAATTTCTTAAAGTGTTTATATTCCTAAATATGAAACAGTCTGCAGAAGGAGATACATGAACCTGACTCATGGCAAATATAAGTACAATACATATATTTAGAACTTTATATAATTTGTCATAAAGTTCCAAACCATAGCTGAGAGTGTCTTAAGTAAATGAAAACATACTTACCAAAAGACACCCATCCACATATAGCAGATAGCCAAACCAGTACTAAAACAGTTCTTTAGTAGAGGTAATAGTAAATTTGAGAGTATATCGTCGATCTGAAAAGGGAGGTAGGAGATGAATCTCTACGACCGATAACAGAGAACCCATTAAAAAGACCCCCGTTAGGGAAATCATCGTATTCAATAGGTGATACTCCCTTTGACATTCGCTGAACTCTGAGAGGAATCGGGCTTCAACAATGCTGAGAAGCGCATATCAACGTAGAAATCTTAGCACAAACTTACTTCACCACCTACATAGGAGGCAAAGTTTGTAAAACTGATTTGTGGGTGTGGTGAGCGGTGTATTTATAGGCATTTTGAGGTTTGGGAAACTTTGCCCCTCCTGGTAGGATTGTATATCCCATATGTCACTAGCTCATGGACTCTTGCCAATTACATGAAAGAAACACTTTTTTATTAATTTATAATTTCATTGTTTATTCATACAATTACATAATGTCAGAAAACTACTGCCTGAAGGACTTTCCTACTAAAAGCTGCTTCAGAAGAAGCAAAAACATCAAAATGGTAGAATTTGGTAAAGGTATGCAGAGAAGACCAGGTTGCTCCCTTGCAAATTTGATCAACAGAAGCCTCAAAAGCCCAGAAAGTAGAAACTGATGTAATAGAATGGGCAGTAATACATTTAAGAGAAGAATGTCCCACCTCCAAGTAAGCCTTGTGAATCAAAGTTTCAGACAGAAAGCGAAAGGAACGCTCTTCTGGAACCAGAAAAATTATTGTCCAAAATTCTTAGTTGCCTGCAAATAGAATTTAAAAGCTCTTACAAAATCCAAATTATGAAGAAGCCTCTTAGAGTTCTTTGAATTAGGACAAAGAGAAAGGACAACAATTTCCCTATTAAGGTTATCTGAAGACATCACCGTTGGCAAACCCCCCCAAAAAAACAAACTTAGTCCTTAAAACTACCTTATATTACTGTAAGACAAGATAAGGAGGCTCACAGGAAAGATCAGACAGCTCAGAAACTCTTCTAGCAGAAGAAATTGCTAAAAGAAGCAAAACTTTCCAAGATAAAAGTTGATATTTATCCAAAATGGGCATAGATGCAAAAGGAGAAGCCTGCAAAACTCTTCAAACAAAATTAAAGAGACATAAAACAAGTTGGGATAGAGACAAAATATAATAATAATTTACTTGAATTACTTTAAATGTAAATGTATACTGCAGTACCTCGCCATTAACACCTTTTTAAGTTTCAGAATTGTAAAGCTCTCCAACACAATTCCTTCTATGGCTGCATCTATATCTACCTTTGATTTGGTAGACTGCAGAAGTGAACACTCATCTGCTGGAGCAAGGCTAGAAGCAAAAAAGTAGCCGTGAACTCAGTTGAAATACAACGCCTGCATTTCTGATACTAAACACAGATAATTGCCAGCAATTTTTAAACATTTTTTTTAATGCAAACTAATTTTACTTAATAATTCCCTTTAGGATATGCACAGATCTCAACAAGTTTTATGGCACTTTAAGGTTCCAAGGAGGAGACATTGGTTTAATCACTGGCTTAATCCTGATTAAAGCTTAAGCAAAAAAACTCTGAATGTCAAAAATCTTAGCAATTTTCTAAAAACAAAACTGAAAGAGCCAAGATCTGACCCGTAAGAAAACCCCTCTTGAAGAAATTGAAGAATTTTAGGAATTCTAAAAAAATGCCAGCTAAAAGCCAGTTTGTCACTCCCTGATGAAAAACCTTTCAAACCTTCTTTGTCACAGATTTACGAGCCTGAAAACAGAATTTATGCTTACCTGATAAATTACTTTCTCCAACGGTGTGTCCGGTCCACGGCGTCATCCTTACTTGTGGGATATTCTCTTCCCCAACAGGAAATGGCAAAGAGTCCCAGCAAAGCTGGTCACATGATCCCTCCTAGGCTCCGCCCACCCCAGTCATTCGACCGACGGACAGGAGGAAATATATATAGGAGAAACCATATGATACCGTGGTGACTGTAGTTAGAGAAAATAATTCATCAGACCTGATTAAAAAACCAGGGCGGGCCGTGGACCGGACACACCGTTGGAGAAAGTAATTTATCAGGTAAGCATAAATTCTGTTTTCTCCAACATTGGTGTGTCCGGTCCACGGCGTCATCCTTACTTGTGGGAACCAATACCAAAGCTTTAGGACACGGATGAAGGGAGGGAGCAAATCAGGTCACCTAAACGGAAGGAACCACAGCTTGCAAAACCTTTCTCCCAAAAATAGCCTCCGAAGAAGCAAAAGTATCAAATTTGTAAAATTTGGCAAAAGTGTGCAGTGAAGACCAAGTCGCTGCCTTACATATCTGGTCAACAGAAGCCTCGTTCTTGAAGGCCCATGTGGAAGCCACAGCCCTAGTGGAGTGAGCTGTGATTCTTTCAGGAGGCTGCTGTCCGGCAGTCTCATAAGCCAATCGGATGATGCTTTTAAGCCAAAAGGAAAGAGAGGTAGAAGTCGCCTTTTGACCTCTCCTTTTACCAGAATAAACAACAAACAAGGAAGATGTTTGTCTGAAATCTTTAGTAGCCTCTAAATAGAACTTTAGAGCACGGACAACGTCCAAATTGTGTAACAAACGTTCCTTCTTTGAAACTGGATTCGGACACAAAGAAGGTACAACTATCTCCTGGTTAATATTTTTGTTAGAAACAACTTTAGGAAGAAAACCAGGCTTAGTACGCAAAACCACCTTATCTGCATGGAACACCAGATAAGGAGGAGAACACTGCAGAGCAGATAATTCTGAAACTCTTCTAACAGAAGAAATTGCAACCAAAAACAAAACTTTCCAAGATAGTAACTTAATATCTATGGAATGTAAGGGTTCAAACGGAACCCCTTGGAGAACTGAAAGAACTAGATTTAAACTCCATGGAGGAGTCAAAGGTCTGTAAACAGGCTTGATCCTAACCAGAGCCTGAACAAATGCTTGAACATCTGGCACAGCTGCCAGTCATTTGTGTAGTAAGACAGATAAAGCAGAGATCTGTCCCTTTAGAGAACTTGCAGATAATCCTTTCTCCAAACCTTCTTGAAGAAAGGAGAGAATCTTAGGAATTTTTATCTTATTCCATGGGAATCCTTTGGATTCACACCAACAGATATATTTTTTCCATATTTTATGGTAAATTTTTCTAGTTACAGGTTTTCTGGCCTGAACCAGAGTATCTATCACAGAATCTGAAAACCCACGCTTTGATAGAATCAAGCGTTCAATCTCCAAGCCGTCAGTTGGAGGGAGACCAGATTTGGGTGTTCGAATGGACCTTGAACAAGAAGGTCCTGTCTCAAAGGTAGCTTCCATGGTGGAGCCGATGACATATTCACCAGGTCTGCATACCAAGTCCTGCGTGGCCACGCAGGAGCTATCAAGATCACCGAGGCCCTCTCCTGATTGATCCTGGCTACCAGCCTGGGAATGAGAGGAAACGGTGGGAATACGTAAGCTAGGTTGAAAGTCCAAGGAGCTACTAGTGCATCTACTAGAGTCGCCTTGGGATCCCTGGATCTGGACCCGTAGCAAGGAACCTTGAAGTTCTGACGAGACGCCATCAGATCCATGTCTGGAATGCCCCATAATTGAGTTATTTGGGCAAAGATTTCCGGATGGAGTTCCCACTCCCCCGGATGAAATGTCTGACGACTCAGAAAATCCGCTTCCCAATTTTCCACTCCTGGGATGTGGATCGCAGACAAGTGGCAGGAGTGATCCTCCGCCCATTGAATTATTTTGGTCACTTCTTTCATCGCCAGGGAACTCTTTGTTCCCCCTTGATGATTGATATACGCAACAGTCGTCATGTTGTCTGATTGGAACCTTATGAATTTGGCCTTTGCTAGTTGAGGCCAAGCTCTGAGAGTATTGAATATCGCTCTCAGTTCCAGAATGTTTATCGGGAGAAGAGACTCTTCCCGAGACCATAGACCCTGAGCTTTCAGGGATTCCCAGACCGCACCCCAGCCCACTAGACTGGCGTCGGTCGTGACAATGACCCACTCTGGCCTGCGGAAGCTCATTCCCTGGGACAGATGGTCCAGGGTCAGCCACCAACGGAGTGAATCTCTGGTCTTTTGATCTACTTGAATCATTGGAGACAAGTCTGTATAATCCCCATTCCACTGTTTGAGCATGCACAGTTGTAATGGTCTTAGATGAATTTGTGCAAAAGGAACTATGTCCATTGTTGCAACCATCAATCCTATTACTTCCATGCACTGCGCTATGGAAGGACGAGGAACAGAATGAAGCACTTATCAAGAGCTTAGAAGTTTTGATTTTCTGACCTCTGTCAGAAAAATCCTAATTTCTAAGGAATCTATTATTGTTCCCAAGAAGGGAACTCTTGTTGACGGGGACAGAGAACACTTTACTTTGTTCACCTTCCATCCGTGAGATGTGAGAAAGGCTAAAACGATGTCCGTATGAGCCTTTGCCTTTGACAGGGGCGACGCTTGTATTAGAATGTCGTCCAAGTAAGGTACTACTGCAATGCCCCTTGGTCTTAGAACCGCTAGAAGGGACCCTAGCACCTTTGTGAAAATCCTTGGAGCAGTGGCTAATCCGAATGGAAGAGCCACAAACTGGTAATGTTTGTCCAGAAAAGCGAACCTTAGGAACTGATGTTCCTTGTGGATAGGGATATGTAGGTACGCATCCTTTAGATCCACGGTAGTCATAAATTGACTTTCCTGGATGGTGGGTAGAATCGCTCGAATAGTTTCCATTTTGAACGATGGTACCCTGAGAAATTTGTTTAGGATCTTCAAATCCAAAATTGGTCTGAACATTCCCTCTTTTTTGGGAACTACGAACAGATTGGAATAAAATCCTATTCCTTGTTCCTTTATTGGAACTGGGTGTATCACTCCCATCTTTAACAGGTCTTCTACACAATGTAAGAATGCCTGTCTCTTTATTTGGTTTGAGGATAAGTGAGACTTGTGGAACCTTCCCCTTGGGGGTAGTTCCTTGAATTCCAGAAGATAACCTTGAGAAACTATTTCTAGCGCCCAAGGATCCTGAACATCTCTTGCCCAAGCCTGAGCAAAGAGAGAGAGTCTGCCCCCCACCAGATCCGGTCCCGGATCGGGGGCTACTCCTTCATGCTGTCTTGTTAGCAGTGGCAGGCTTCTTGGCCTGCTTACCCTTGTTCCAGCCTTGCATTGGTTTCCAGGCTGGTTTGGGTTGTGAGGCATTACCCTCTTGCTTAGAGGATGCAGAATTAGAGGCTGGTCCATTTCTGCGAAAGGGACGAAAATTAGGCTTATTTTTAGCCTTAAAAGACCTATCCTGTGGAAGGGCGTGGCCCTTTCCCCCAGTGATGTCTGAAATAATCTCTTTCAAATCAGGTCCAAATAAAGTTTTACCTTTGAAAGGAATGTTAAGTAATTTTGTCTTGGATGACACATCCGCTGACCAAGACTTTAGCCAAAGCGCTCTGCGCGCCACAATAGCAAACCCTGAATTTTTCGCCGCTAATTTTGCTAATTGCAAAGCGGCATCTAAAACAAAAGAGTTAGCCAATTTAAGTGCTTGAACTCTGTCCATAACCTCCTCATACGAAGATTCTTTACTGAGCGATTTTTCTAGTTCCTCGAACCAGAAACACGCTGCCGTAGTGACAGGAACAATGCATGAAATTGGTTGTAGAAGGTAACCTTGCTGTACAAAAATCTTTTTAAGCAAACCCTCTAATTTCTTATCCATAGGATCTTTGAAAGCACAACTATCTTCGATAGGAATAGTAGTGCGTTTGTTTAGAGTAGAAACCGCCCCCTCGACCTTGGGGACTGTCTGCCATAAGTCCTTTCTGGGGTCGACTATAGGAAATAATTTCTTAAATATAGGGGGGGGAACAAAAGGTATGCCGGGCCTTTCCCACTCTTTATTTACTATGTCCGCCACCCGCTTGGGTATAGGAAAAGCGTCGGGGGGCACCGTAACCTCTAGGAACTTGTCCATCTTACATAATTTCTCTGGAATGACCAAATTGTCACAATCATCCAGAGTAGATAACACCTCCTTAAGCAGTGCGCGGAGATGTTCTAATTTAAATTTAAATGTCACAACATCAGGTTCAGCTTGATGAGAAATTTTTCCTGAATCTGAAATTTCTCCCTCAGACAAAACCTCCCTCATGGCCCCTTCAGATTGGTGTGAGGGTATGACAGAACAATTATCATCAGCGTCCTCTTGCTCTTCAGTGTTTAAAACAGAGCAATCGCGCTTTCTCTGATAAGTAGGCATTTTGGATAAAAGATTTGCTATGGAGTTATCCATTACAGCCGTTAATTGTTGCATGGTAATAAGTATTGGCGCACTAGATGTACTAGGGGCCTCCTGTGTGGGCATAACTGGTGTAGACACAGTAGGGGATGATGTAGTATCATGTTTACTCCCCTCATTTGAGGAATCATCTTGGGCAATATCATTATCTGTGGCATTACTGTCCTTACTTTGTTTGGACACTATGGCACAATTATCACATAAATTTAAATGGGGAGACACATTGGCTTTCATACATATAGAACATAGCTTATCTGATGGTACAGACATGTTAAACAGGCTTAAACTTGTCAACAAAGCACAAAAAACGTTTTAAAATAAAACCGTTACTGTCACTTTAAATTTCAAACTGAAAACACTTTATTACTGAATATGTGAAAAAGTATGAAGGAATTGTTCAAAATTCACCAAAATTTCACCACAGTGTCTTAAAGCATTAAAAGTATTGCACACCAAATTTCAGAGCTTTAACCCTTAAATTAACGGAACCGGAGCCGTTTTTACATTTAACCCCTATACAGTCCCAGAATGAGGCTCTGTCTATAACTAGAAAGGCCCCCATCTGAAAAACGTGTCCAACACAGTGCCTGCCGTTTTTCTAAACGTTCCCCAAGATTATAATACCAATAATTAGTTAGAATCTGCATAATATGCCTAGTAAAGCAATTGTTTTAGCCCAGAAAAATGTCTACCAGTTTTTAAGCCCTTTTTGAAGCCCTTTATTCTTTTATGTTTAACTAAGAAAATGGCTTACCGGTCCCCATGAGGGGAAATGACAGCCTTCCAGCATTACACAGTCTTGTTAGAAATATGGCTAGTCATACCTTAAGCAGAAGAGTCAGCTAACTGTTTCCCCCAACTGAAGTTACTTCATCTCAACAGTCCTATGTGGAAACAGCAATCGATTTTAGTTACTGTCTGCTAAAATCATCTTCCTCTTACAAACAGAAATCTTCATCCTTTTCTGTTTCAGAGTAAATAGTACATACCAGCACTATTTTAAAATAACAAACACTTGATAGAAGAATAAAAACTACATTTAAACACCAAAAAACTCTTAACCATCTCCGTGGAGATGTTGCCTGTGCAACGGCAGAGAATGACTCGGGTGGGCGGAGCCTAGGAGGGATCATGTGACCAGCTTTGCTGGGACTCTTTGCCATTTCCTGTTGGGGAAGAGAATATCCCACAAGTAAGGATGACGCCGTGGACCGGACACACCAATGTTGGAGAAATACAGTTTCAATAACAGCATCAGAAAAACCTCTGTTTTAAAACTAGACATTCAATCTCCAAGCCAACAAATTGAGAAACTTGAGATCTTGATGATAAAAGGGACCTTAAGATTGAAAGACATGGCGCAGAGGAAGAGACCAAAGCAAGGCCAAGCTGGAGCAATCAGAATTACTGATGACAGCTCCAGTTTGATCCAGGCTATCACTCTTGGCAACAGATTTGGTGGAAAAGATGTAAGCAAGATGAAATGACCAAGGAGCTACAAAAGCATCCACAAACTCTGCCTGAGGATCTCTAGACCTAGTTATTTAACAGAGAAGCCATCAGGTCTCATCTCTGTGAGACCACATTGTGCTACAATCTAATTGAAAACCGCTAGATGAAGAGGCCACTTCCCATGATGAAGAGATTGGTGACTGAGAATATCTGCTTCCCAATCGCTCACTCCTGGAATATAAAGGCATAGATTGTAAACATATTGCTATCTGCCCAAGTCAAAATTCGGGAGACCTCTCTCATTACCGAGAAACTTTAAATGTTGATATAAGCCACTGCGGTGACATTCTCTGATTGAAAAGGCAGAAAAGTCTCTTTTCAGGATAGGCCAGTTCTGAAGAACCCTGAAGATTGTATGGAGCTTCCCGAATGTTTATTAGTAACCTTGTCTCCTGAGGAGACCAAGATCCCTGTGCTCGCATGAACCTCCAAACTGCACCCCAACCTGAAATACTTGCATCTGTCGTGATAACAGTCCAGGTTGGATGAACAAACTATGCCCCTAAATAGACTGGTGATCTATCCACCTGGAAAGAGAACGTCTTGCTCGGAAATCCAGAATGATTGTCTGAGAGCTGAGTGTAATGCCTGCACCATTGACAAAGCATACAAATCTGAAGAGGTCTCATTTGAAACCGAGCCAAGGAATGGCATCCAATGCTGCCATCAACCGACTCCAATCATCAGACTTAACAACTCCATGCAAAAAGCTGCTGTAGGAATGCAAATGACTGAAGACTTGAACAAGCTGTGACTTTAATCTCATTTGATCTGTCAAAGAAAGTCATAGTGGTTTAGACTATAATGATGGTTAAGACTATATTGACACCTAGGTGCCCATTCTAAAAAAATTGCCTGTCTACACGTATTTTTCTACGCCAGCACCTGCAGTAGCAGCCCTCACAGAATTCTATAAAAAAGGAGCTGTCCATGCAAGTGGCAAGATATCTCCCATAGAAATAAGAGAGCTCTTGGTTAGGTAAAAGTTTGCAATGGAGGGCAAAGTACAGAGGGAGACCCAGGTGTAGTTTTCAAGTATAATATTATGCCTAACACAAGCCAAAATACACTGTTTTCAGTACACAGTACCTTTCCACTGTAAATTTGCTGTTATTTTCATATGCAAAGGTTTTCTTTTCATAATAATTTCGCTAACTTTTAAGTTGTGAGAAAAAACTGAGATCTGTAGAGTGGAAATGTTTACAGAAATACTGTTTAAATGCTTCAAAGTCAGAACAGTTATGCAAGTGGAGGCAATAAAGAGGATGAAATAAAATCCCTGGCCTTGTTCCGGTACTGGGACTAAGGGTTCCTTGGAACAAGAGGCAAAAGAAACTTCCCGCAGAGAGGCCTTGATTTGAAGCCTATTCTGTTACCCTGCGACACTATTTTAGAACCAGTGGATCTTGAACAGACTGAGATCCGATGCCCTGAAAAAGGCGCAATATGCCCCGTAAAGAAATTTTGGATTGAGGGCCATACCTTTATGATGATTTAGTAGAGGAAGGATTTTTTTGACTGCTTAACCTTTTTTACAATTAGAAATAGACTTCCAGGAGGATCTGGAAAGAAGAGGATTTTTTGATCCCTAGATTGATGAAAGGAACACAAATGGTTAGTAGCCCTGCTCTATCTCAGACTTTTCTCTTGATGAAGAAAAGTTCCCTTTACTCCAGCCATACTAGAAATAATGGCATCAAGACCAGGAGTGAACAAAATATTTTCCTGAAAATAAAGAGTTAAAAGTATAGTCTATGAAACCACGTAAGCTGACTAAGGTTTCAACCACAAAGCCCTTCTAGTCAAAACTGCCAACGCCATATTTTAAAGGGATTGAAAGGTCAAAGACATAATTTATGTTTACCTAAATAATTCATTTCTTTCATAGTGGTGAGAGTCCACGATCCCAACTTACCAGTACCTCAGTCTAACTTATAGCTGAGCACAAAGAGGAAGGAAAAGCAATTATAGCCAACAAAAAAGGAGCAAGGAAAAAGGTGTGTGTAAGAGAAAAACAAACCCAGAAAAAAAACAGTGTGGGGTCTCGTGGAATCTCCCCACCATGAAAGAAATTAATTTATCAAGTAAGCATAAATTAAGTTTTTTTTTTTTATACAGGTGGTGAGAGTTCACAATCCATTAATTCTGTGAACGAATACTCAAGCAGTGGATTTCACCAGTAATAAGAGAAAAGGGTGGAATCTAAGAACTAAATCCACAATTCTAAAAAGAACCAAAAGAAAAGGCAATAAAAAATAATCAACAGGCCAAACTAAATTAACCTAAGACAATTGCCTGAAGGACACCCTACCAAAGGCTTCCTCTGAAGAAGCAAGAACATTAAAATGGTATAAACAATAAGCAAAGACCACCAAATAGCTGCCTAGCAAAAAGTGGTCCACTAATAAAAAATTCTAAAAACACAAGAAGTGGCAGCTGGTCTGAAACAATTTGCAGAAAGCCATCTAGGTGGAGGCCGACCTGCCTCCAAGAAAACTATATGAATCAAAAGCTTCCACCAAGAAGCCAAAGAAACAGAAGAAATTCTCTGAACTTCCAAGAACCATAAAAATGAACAACATAACACTACAAAGTTCTAACATAATCCGAAACATGAAGAGACCACTCAATAATAAAGAAAGAGCAACAATGTCCCAACTTATATAGAAAGAAAACATAACCTTATCCTAAAGAAAAAGTATAAGGAGGAACAGAAATAGTAGAAAACTCTTCTAACAGATGAAGTAGCCAAATAAAACAAAAACTTCCAAAAATAAGTTAAATATCCACCTGATGCATAGGCCAAAAAAAACCTGCAAAATCCTCAAGACTAAATAAAGGTTCTAAGGAGGAAAAATTGATTTATAGGCTCAATTCTAGGCCAGGTTAGGACTAAACGATGAATGTCAGAAAGATAACAATCTTTTATGGGACATAACCAAAAAAGGACAAAAAATGAGCCTTTAAAGAAATGGCAGATAAACCCTTATCCAAAGCATCCTGTAAAAATGGCAAGAAATCTGGGAATTCAAAAAGTATCCCAAGAAAAAACTTGATTCAAACAAAAATAAATATAGGCATCCAGACCTTTAAATAACAATTCACAGACTTGCAAGCCTATATAAGAAACTCAATAACTGATCAATTATTTCAAAAGATTTGATTCATCTCCATGCCATCAAGCCAAGAGAACTAGAATCCGGATAGAAATAAGGACCTTGAGATAGGATGACTGGTTGCAAAAGAAGCAGCCAAGTAGAGAAACTGGATAACAGAACCACCAGATCTGCATATCAAATACTGTAGGAATAAGCTGGATCAAAACTGAATTGCTAATGCTCTTCCTGCCAAATCTTGGAAATCACCCTGGAAAAAATATAGACTAGCCAGAATGACCAAAGAACTATTAGAGCATCCACACAGTATAAGGATCCCTGGATCTTACACAGTACCTGGGAAAAATTGAGATTCAACCAGGAAGCCATCAAAACTATCTATGGGCAACCCGAAAGATCTATTATCTGATAGAACATAACCAAATGAAGAGACCACTCTTCCAAATGGAAAAACTGAAGACTGAAAAAAACAATTATTTCCATTTATACAGTCCTAGAAAATGAACTGAAGCAATCAGCAAAAAGTTTCTGCCCAGTAATGAAATAGATACTATTCTCATAACTAGGGAACTGTAAGTTCCTCCTGATAATAGAGATAAGCTACAGATGTAACATAGTCTAATCTGATGCCGTCTGAAGGCCTCCTGAATTTTGCCCAGAGATTTAAAACACCAACAGGTGACCTCACCTCTTGAGGAAACCAAACTCCTTATGCCTTCTGAGACACCCAGACCCCCCCCCCCAATCATGAAAACAACTTGCACCTTTAGAAATTATAAACAAAAGAAGCTCCCTGCATACAGAGCTAATAGCTCATCTACCAAGACAGAAACAGACTTGTTCTGGAATGTAAATGAGACCTCAGAGACAACTGAGAAAACTCCATGTATCATTGGAAGAAGATCCAAAGCTGAAGAGGGCTCATATGCGAGCAAACAAACGGGATAGCAACCAAGGCCAAAAACATGAGACCTGTCACCTCCAAGCAAAGAGCAACTAAAAAAAAAAACAAAACAAAACAGAGACTGAAGGTTATAACAGGCAAACCCGAGCTTCAACCATCTTTGCAGTGCCAAAAAGAGTCTCGTAGAAACAATCTATAAACCAACCAGAAAAGAAATAGTTATCAGAGGACCAAGTAAACTGTTTGAAAAAATGACTCTCCAACGATGGGGTTGATGAAACAACAACAACAGAAACATTCTGCAGGGGAGAAAAACTTCTGAATGAAAAGATGGAACTTGAACCAAGCAAAGGGTATAGTGCACAAATCCAGTAAAGACACTGAAACATTTAGCAAATACCATACTATTATTTCCACACAGGACCAGAAGAACTCTGATACTAGGCAGAAAAATAATATTTCTGAGCACTGTCCTAATAAAATTTGAAACAAAACACAAATCTGAGCTTAAAATATACCCTTGGACTACTAGTCCTGAGGAAGAAAAGCTTCTTAACCCCAGACTAGGGCTGCACAACTAATCGCGGATGCTATTTTAAACCGCAATTAATTGCTGCTGTTTTAAAATCATGAGAGTATGAAATGTTTAGCCCCGCCCCATTTGACGTCACCTATGACGAACAGAAGGGCCACTGACTTGCTGTGTCTGCCTTGCGACATTGAGCCGACTTACCGGGGAGCACTGTGGCTGATGCGGGTTACAGGGAGGGGGGTGCACTGTGGCTGATGCGGGTTACAGGGAGGGGGGCCGGCTTTCCGGGGAGCACTGTGGCTGATGCAGGTTACAGGGAGAGAGTGCGCTGTGGCTGATGTGGGTTACAGGGAGGGGGGGCCGACTTACTGGGGTGCGCTGTGGCTGATGTGGGTTACAGGGAGGGGGGCCGACTTACCGGGGAGCGATGTGGCTGATGCGGGTTACAGGGAGGGGATGCGCTGTGGCTGATGTGGGTTACAGAGAGGAGGGTGTGCTGGGACTTATGTGAGTTGATGGTGGTTACAGGCTGTGCTTGTGATGTTAAAGGGGGGTGCTTAATGGAGTGTTTCAATGGGAGCTGATGGGACTTATGTAGGTTACAGAGAAGGGCTTATGGGGATTACAGGGGGTGCAGGGTTACAGTGGGAGCTGATGGGGCTTATGTAGGTTACATACTCTAGCATTAATAAGAGACAACAAAACAAAAGCTTTCGCACATCTAAATAACATAAGAGGTCTAAAAAAAAAATCTCACTGACAGGATCAAAAGAAAACTTCCCAGAAAGACAAAGACCAAGCAACAGCCACATCAGCAAATAAATATCACTGGATTAAAATATAACTTGTTTGCAAACAAGCCCTCCCAAGGAAGGAAATAAACTTCCTTACTAAAGGGACTATAAAGGAAGAACTATCTTCAAAAGTAATTCTAGAACATATAGCCAGAGTAAAAGTGGCCCCAACCATTTTGGGACTTGCTTCAAAACGCTCAATAATAGAACCCTTGAGAAAAAATAAAAAGAATACCTGACTAGAAATAATCTCAGAAACAGGGATAAGAAACACACCAAGTGATTACAAGTATATAACATTTAACTGGTATATCCCCATCTAATTTAGGACCATGTAACCTCTAAAGTAAGTAAGAAAGCTAAAACTCCCGTAAACAGAGAATACAGTCCAAAAGTGAGCACAGCACAGAGGTCTGGGTGCACAGGAGACCAGGGGCACTGCCACAGCCCCCCAACAATCTGCAAATAGCACACACAAAGAGGAACTCCAGCACTCCAGTAATAGAAAAAGGCAATTTATTAAGCAACGTTTCGGGGTCACAGCCCCTTCCTCATGCTCATAGCATGAAGGGGCTGTGACCCCGAAACGTTGCTTAATAAATTGCCTTTTTCTATTACTGGAGTGCTGGAGTTCCTCTTTGTGTGTGCTATTTGTAAACAGAGAATATGCTTAACATAAATGAAATAAAAGTATGTCAGTATAATTATCAGAGTAAGACTTGATCAACAAAGAAAAAACATCCCCTCTGAGGACACAGCAGCCTCATAAATAGAAACATTAACAAGCTAATAACTAGAAAAAGGTAAATTCTGAAATGATCATTTATGCTTAGTTGAAAGGGGCATGGCCACAATCATTTTAGAACTGTTGCTTGAATGAAGTTCAAAAGTATAGGGAAAAAAAATGTATATTCTTCCTGTAAGGAACAAACAGAAGGATCACTAAAACCCTTTAAAGAAAGAACAGTATTAGTAATGGTCAAAATGCATTAAAAACATTCATACAGTGGGGCAAAAAAGTATTTAGTCAGCCACCAATTGTGTAAGTTCTCCCACTTAAGAAGATGAGAGAGGCCTGTCATTTTTATCATAGGTATACCTCAACTATGAGAGACAAAATGTGGAAACAAACCCAGACAATCACATTGTCTGATTTGGAAAGAATTTATTTTCAAATTATGGTGGAAAATAAGTATTTGGTCAATATCAAAAGTTCATCTCAATACTTTGTTATATATTTTTTGTTGGCAATGACAGAGGTCAAACATTTTCTGTAAGTCTTCACAAGCTTGTCACACACTGTTGCTGGTATTTTGGCCCATTCCTGCATGCAGATCTCCTCTAGAGCAGTGATGTTTTGGGGCTGTTGCTGGGCAACACGGACTTTCAACTCCCTCTAAAGGTTTTCTATGGGGTTGAGATCTGGAGACTGGCTAGGCCACTCCAGGACCTTGAAATGCTTTTTACGAAGCCACTCCCCTTCATTGCCCGGGCGGTGTGTTTGGAATCATGGTCATGCTGAAAGACCCAGCCACGTTTCATCTTCAATGCCCTTGCTGAGGGAAGGAGGTTTGCACTCAAAATCTCACGATACATGGCCCCATTCATTCTTTCATGTACACGGATCAGTCGTCCTGTACCATTTGCAGAGACACAGCCCCAATGCATGATGTTGCCACCCCCATGCTTCACAGTAGGTATTATGTTCTTTGGTTGCAACTCAGCATTCTCTCTCCTCCAAACACGACGAGTTGTGTTTCTACCAAACAGTTCTACTTTGGTTTCATCTGACCATATGACATTCTCCCAATCCGCTTCTGGATCTATCCAAATGCTCTCTAGCATACTTCAGACGGGCCCGGACATGTACTGGCTTAAGCAGGGGGACACGTCTGGCACTGCAGGATCTGAGTCCCTGGCGGCGTAGTGCGTTAATGATGGTAGCCTTTGTTACGTTGGTCTAAGCTCTCTGCAGGTCATTCACTAGGTCCCCCTGTGTGGTTCTGGGATGTTTGCTCACCGTTCTTGTGATCATTTTGACCCCACGGGGTGAGATCTTGTGTGGAGCCCCAGATCGAGGGAGATTATCAGCGGTCTTGTATGTCTTCCATTTTATAATTATTGCTCCCACAGTTGATTTCTTCACACCAAGCTGCTTGCCTATTGCAGATTCAGTCTTCCCAGCCTGGTGCTGGTCTACAATTTTGTTTCTGGTGTCCTTCGACAGCTCTTTGGTCTTCACCATAGTGGAGTTTGGAGTGTGACTGTTTGAGGTTGTGGACAGGTGTCTTTTATACTGATAACAAGTTCAAACAGGTGCCATTAATACAGGTAATGAGTGGAGGACAGAGGAGTCTCTTAAAAAAGAAGATACAGGTCTGTGAGAGCCAGAAATCTTGCTTGTTTGTAGGTGACCAAATACTTATTTTCCATCATAATATGCAAATAAATTCTTTCCAAATCAGACAATGTGATTGTCTGGATTTGCTTCCACATTTTGTCTCTCATAGTTGAGGTATACCTATGATGAAAATTACAGGCCTCTCATCTTCTTAAGTGGGAGAACTTGCACAATTGGTGGCTGACTAAATACTTTTTTGCCCCACTGTACATTTATTGCATAAGATTACAGAAGGAAATACCTTAGCATAGAACAATATAAACATTTAATACTGGAAATAAAAAGTTCAAATTACCCAGCTTTAAAGACAGATTTAGGGACAGAATTACAAGGCTCCATAACTGCAAACAACTAATAAAATTTAAATGCAGAAAACAAAGTTAATAGAAAATATCCCCATTAAAAGGAGTTTGTAAAAAAAGGGAGACACCCCTTATGAAAAAACTCTTAAAAACTTGCAATTTGAATAATCACTAATACAAGACAAGTACATCATGCATCCAGGTATCCAGACAGCACTCATGTAAAGGGATGCACACGTCAAACGTACGTTATATATAATAGAAAAGGGAGCTAATAAAGAACACACACTATCACGCCGATGCATGCAGACCCGAGGGCCGGCATGCATCAAAAATGTACACATGAAAAAATTAGTGAGCGTCAAAATGCACGCATGAAAACGCTGACGGGTCAAAAATTACATGAATAAAAATAAACATATTAACATTTTAAAAGGGCAAATATCAAATAACATATATATATATAACTGTCCCAAGGTGATGTACATATATAAATATATATATATATATATATATATATATATATATATTTTGATAAACTAAACAGCTTATCGAGTGCCAAGTAAATAAAAATATAGAACTTTCACAAAGGCACTTTGCTACTGGAGGAAACCAGTAGAAAGTCAAAACAAATGCTGAAACATCACAGCAGAAGAACTGGAAAAGGAGTATATCGACGAGCCAACAGGCAGAGGGCAAAGGACAAGTCCACCATGGTAAGGCGTATGACTAAATCCCCACTGGTGAAATATATGTCACTTACAATACTTCAAATACATCCATCAGACACTGTACTCTGATGGGAAACAGGCCTCGACTCGATCTGAGAACCCTCTCGCTAAAGAATCAAATGCATATTTTCATTCTTCGACCACCTCCAGCAGATGCAAAGACAAGACTGAGGAATTGGTGAGGTGTAAGTTTTTTTTTTTTTAGAGTTCTTGGGGTTTGGGAATCTTTTCCTCCTCCTAGTGGAAGGGAAGAGTAATTCCCAGCAGCAATGGATCGTGAACTCTCACCTCCTGTATAAAAGCAATTGAAATGTGCATAAATGTATTTAAATTTGAAATAAAAGAATTTTGCAGTAACATTCCATTAGAAAATATATTTTTAGTAAAAAAGTTATTACTGTTTTTCTACGGCATATGCACATATCCTGTGAGGGCATTTACACCAGTATTCAAGCTCAGAGAGCTGAAGATAGTGTGTATTGCTTCTGTGAAGAGGTAATTTGTATCAGTCACAAGCCTGCCACTGGTGTCGCCAGGATTATTTTGTATAAATCCTCTCAGGAAGTGATTATGTCACTACTCAATACTCCTAAGCTCTACTCTGTCCTAAAATGCACCTCTCTGTGGGGCAAAATGGGTCTCAAATCTGTCTGACGTCTCTCAATGAGGAAACGGAAGCACCTCAGTTGTTCACCTTACTCCCATGGAGGCAACGATAAGATTGGTTTACCAGTGAGAGGGAGGGTATAAGTACTCTTGTAGTTTTGCAAATATTTGCCACCTTTTAGTAGCCAGGAGTAATGACTTGTGGATTCTCACTCACCACCTTTATGAAAGAAACTGATCTGATTCTGATCAAAGCCTGAACAAAGCTCTAGAAATCATGAAGCTTGTCAATCCTCTTATGAAATAAAAGATAGGGCAAAATCAGACCCATAAGAGAACTAGCTAAAAAGCCTTTCTCCAGACAATCTGCAGGAATTCAAGACCTCTAGGGATTCTAAAAGAATGCCAACTGCAATACTTGCAAGTACACCACCATAAAAAGGGTTTTGGAAACCTTATGGTAAATACATCTGGTAATAGGATTCCTGACCTGAATCGAGGTTACCTTATATGGAATAGCAGTCGGCTTGGCAAGTGTGGTTGTAGCTCTATCCACCTAGGAATAGTTTTCAAAAATTGCAGAAAGAAGAACATATATATATATATATATATAAAAATACAGATGACCCTCGTTTTACAACGGTTCAATTGACACCGTTTCAGAATAACAACCTTTATTTCCAGTCATGTGACTGCTATTGAAAAGCATTGAGAAGCAGTGCATTTATTAAAATAGCCAGTAGGTGGAGCTGTCCGCTTGTGTTGCAGCAAAGCCAAGCAAGCTGAAATTAATCAGTTTTAACCAGACCTGAGCTATCAAGCAGATTTCAAAGGAACAAGATCTTCCTGTCTATAAATCAGTCCAGATTGCAATGCATAGAAAGGACTGTTTGCAGAAAAATGCAAGTGAAGTCTGTGTTGTGTGATTATTTTATTAGGTTTATAATGTGGTTTAGCAAATGTTTTTGTTCATTTAACTTAGTTTAATTATATATACTGTGTTGTGTGGTCATTTTATTAGGTTTATAATGCCGTTTAGCATTTAAAGTCTTCATTTCAAAGCTTTAAAAATAATGTATTAGGTGTTACTTATGACAATTTTGAGAGGGGCCTAGAACCTATCTCCCTCACTTCCCATTGACTTACAATATAAACTTGGTTTCAATTTATGACGGTTTCAATTTACAACCATTCCTTCTGGAACCTAACCCCGGCGTAAACTGAGGGCTACCTGTGTGTATATATATATATATATATATGAACTTGGTGGAAGGATTAAAAAGGAGCACCTGGCTTATTCCATTCTCTAAAATGAGATCAGAAATTGAGTCAAGTACAGGAAAGGAAAAACAAAAATGTATGCTTATCTGAAATTATTTTCTTTCCTGGCATGGAGAGTCCACGATTCCATTCAATTACTTTTGTGAATTTAACTCCTGGCCACCAGGGGGAGGCAAAGAACACCCCAGCAAAGCTTGAAGTATCCCTCCTACTTGAAACAATCCCCCAGTCATTCAGCCGAAGGAATATGGAAAGAGAAGAGGACACAAAGGGTAGAGAGGTGCCTGAAGTTTAGAAAAATGTCAAAATAAAATAAAAAGCCGTCTAAAAATTAGATGAGGGTGAGTCATGGACTTTCAATGCTAGGAAAGAAAATAATTTATCAGGTAAGCATACATTTTGTTTTCTTTCAAATGGCATGGAGAGGCCATGACTCCATTCAATTACTGTTGGAAAACCAATACCCAAGCCAGAGAGGACACAGAATGGACAGGGAGAGAGAACTAAAGCCATGCGGAACAAAACTGAAGGCACCACCCCCTAAAACATCTTACTCCCAAAATAAACCTCCACTGAGGCAAAAAGATCAAGATTGATAAAAAAAAATTTTTAAAGGACAAGCCAGGAAGACAAAGAAATTGTCTTAGTGATCTGTTCCCTGGAAGCTTTGTTCTTGAAAGCCCAGGACTACGAGGCATCTACGGAAGAGAAAGCTATAATCCACTTAGGAAGTGGCTGTCCATAAGTCAAATGAAAGACAGCCCTCCTTCAAAAAGAAAGAGAAGGCACAGAATGTCTTAACTCCTTAGTAGATTGGAAAAAGAGCTCTAGAATACAAACCTCATCCAGGGTGAAACCAAAATAAGGCTCCAGAAAGGAGCAAGAGATTGAAACACAGGCCTGATACATGACCAGGACCTAAACAAAGACTGGACTTTAAACTGTCTGCTTAGGAAAGCTAGCCTTTGTGACAAGCACCCCCCGGATGAGAAAGCAGAAGCATCACCATGGTTCAAACCCACAACCTTCTGCTTCAGGATCTGTGGAACTAACCACTACACCTCATCTTCCAAACTGAAAAGAAAGAAATCTGTCCTATAGAGAACTATCGGACAACCCTCCTCCAAACCGTCTAGGGGAAAAGACCTTGCGCCAAGGAAAACCTAGAGACTCAAATCAGAAAGACAGGAGTGCCAGACCTAGTGATCGGTCTGGCGAGTCCCTGGAGTACTTGCCTGGACCAGAGAGACAAAGTCCCTATATGAAAAATCTCTCAGAGAGAACAAATTATCAATCTCCACACAGCCCACCTTAGAGAACTAGAGATTGATGAAAGAAAGACCGCGAGTATAAGGTCCTCCCATACTGGATCTGCAGATCAAGTTCTGGACTGCCAAACGGAGAACAAAAAACCACTAGGGTTCGCTCCTGATTGATGCGGGCAATAACCCTGGCCTAGAGGAGAAAAGCCTAGAGGTCGATTTCCAGAACCTTCACTTGAGGGTTAAGTCAGGCAGAAGGACCCTCTCACCCCTAGAACAAACCCCTGTCTGATCAGACAGGCTGTTTCCCAGCCGATTACTCTAAAATAAGGAAGGCTTAAAAGAGACAATTGAAGAACTCTGCCCACTGAAGAATGCAAGTGACTCCCTTCATTGTCAGTCCTACTTACTACTTGAGGACTGATGTAAGCCACCAAATTGAACGGTTCCAAAATATTCCTTGGAAGGAATACCTGAGCTCAAAATGAGCCCCAAATAGATACCCAGTCTAAGAGACTGGAATCAGAAACACCATCTCCCATGATGGCCTCAAGAGTCATGGTTGTCTAGGACAAAAACCATACAGATCCGATAAATGCCTTTCCGTGGACAGAGCATACATAGTTGGAAAAATCTCAAATGGAAAGGGCAAACAGAATAATATCCATGCAGGAACACATGAGACCAAATACTTTCAAGCACAGCACCACTGAAGGGCGTGCCAAACATTGAAGGGAGACAAGCAGAGAGAAGACTGGATCATCTCCTGATACGGAAAAAAAACACCTTGGCAGAAAAGCGCCAAACCCCAAGGAATTACTAGTAAGACATTGCAAAATATACGGAATATTGCAAAACCAAAGTTTCTAAAAAATACAGTGATATTTGCCTAATATAGTCCACAGACACTTATGGAAAATATCACCGTAAATTTAATATAAATAGGTTCTGCAGTTTGGAGCCTCAGCTAGTTGAGCTGTCTATAACCAGATTCCTCTAACTACTAAGGAATAATAAGTAAACACTGGCTTTTTTCACTGGAGGACACCGTTGTCCCTTACACCAGCCAGATATAGGAAAACAGTAGATTAACTATATTATGGCCACTGTCAAGAAACACAGTTTTGACAATGGAAACAGCCAAATGAAATAGAAATGGTTTCCTCCCGCATTACCAAGAGACCTTACTGTAAAGCCCCCTCTCCCATGTCTATCTCCTACAAACAGGGCAGAGATGAAAATAAAGTGCGCGCATTGCGATGGCCCCAACAGCTCACTATGAGGAAGAGAGAGAATAGGCCACGCCCACTCCAAGGCACGGTTACTGAACTGTGCCACACAGATAAGCCCTTTAAAAACATTAATCAAAGGAAGGGCGCCATTTAATAAATATAGGAGAGGGCATCAATACCTGTCATGCTGCCAAGCCAGCAGTGCCCGGGAAGTTATCTGTACTGTCCGCATAGAGAGAAAATATACTCTCCTTCATATGCACACACAGAATAAATAAAGGCTGATTGCCCATAACCTTCATATGCATTACCTTACCGGGCGCTAACATAATAGCCCAAATGAGATCGGGCGGAATGATAAAAATAACAGTTGAGCTAAGGTACTACTAAGGTCCCCTCAAGGCCGCTTTGTTTATTAAACAAATACCGCACTGCCAGTTGCGCCTGTAATAAAAAGGCCCTATGTGTGCAATAAGGGGAGAGACTGAACCTTTAACTAAGGTGCATAAACGGAAAAAGGGAATCAAGAGCAACAAGAGCCTTTCTTCAATCCCTGTCTCCCCTTTGAGGACAATTAGTTGTTTTTCTGTGCCCCAAAAACACACCCACACTAGTGCTCCGGTGTCGTTAGATGTAAGAAAGGGGCTAACTGCTCAGAATAGATATCCTTAAAGGATATAACTTGTTCTCAGACCCACTACATAGGAAATAAGAGCCACAGTGCTCTCATATCTGTTTGTCCCATAATGAATAAATGTATAAACTGTCCAAGATGTAATCCCAACGACGAAGAGATTATAAATATAAATTGTCCACAGACTCCATATGTTAAGTAAAGGGATTAACCCCCAAAGTGCTGAGCATTCTCACCTAGAAGGGAAAAGCACTTACCTCTGGAGTTCCAGCTGTAGGGCAGGTACAGCAGCCAAGGTCTGATAGATCCAGAAAAGCAGAGTAACCAACCCTGGATTTCCATATAGGGGCTAGCATAAATTGTTGGAGGAAAATCAAGGACTACCCTGCCGACCTCCAACAGCTAATAGCCACCACAACTCTTACTCAAGAGGATTACGTGGACAAAGCTTTATCCCAATCCTTGCTTGCAGGGAAACTACCCATTAAAGGATAAATCTTCTTCAGACCAACTTCACACACCTCCATTATGTACAAAGGCAAAGAATGACTGGGGGATTGTGGCAAGTAGGAGCGATACTTCAAGCTTTGCTGGGGTGTTCTTTGCCTCCTCCTGGTGGCCAAGAGTTGAATTCCCAACAGTAATTGAATGGAATTGTGGACTCTCCATGCCATTGGAAAGAAATGGCTAGTTGGAGGCTGCCTTACATTTTGTTTCTAAACTGGCTCTTGTATGTAAACGGAAAATTCTGTATTTCCAAAACAATTTAAACCTCCTGTAATAGAGCATGAATATGCCAAAGCCTAAAATTAAAGTACAAATCTTATGACAGTAACTGACAGGGACCTGCTTTTCAGAAAATTAATTATCGGATTCAAAAGGTATTCCTTATGTCTATGGGGAATTTAGAAGGGTTGCTCCTAAGGGATATACCTGATGAGCCAAAAGCCAGAGAACAATCACCTTCAACCCCTTGTATGCATCAGCGTTTAAATGCTGGAGGCATAACAGACAAAGAATCATGGGACGTGGGAGGGATTTAAAACTCTGGTTTGTTGGGGTGTCTTTTGCCTCCTCCTAGTGGTCGGGAGGAGAGTATTCCCCATGATGATCCATGGACTCTCACCATCTGATGAAAGAATAATCAATGATAGAGTGAATATATTCTTTACATTTTGGAGATATGTAGAACCCCTCTGAGTGTAGCTGTGGTAAGCTGTAGACCCTTGAAAGCTCTTCAATAAGGGCAGTGCTGCAAAACCCTTTCTAGAATTATACACAGACTCAAGACATGAAGTACACCGCTGAGCAGGAGAACACACCGGAATATCCTTACAAAGCAAATAATTTATGTAAGAACTTACCTGATAAATTAATTTCTTTCATAGTGGCAAGAGTCCATGAGCTAGTGACGTATGGGATATACAGGTGGCCCTCGGTTTACAACGGTTCAATTTGCACCGTTTCAGAATAACAACCTTTTTTTTCCAGTCATGTGACTCCTATTGAAAAGTATTGAGAAGCAGTGCATTGATTAAAATAGCCAGTAGGTGGAGCTCTCCGCTTGTGTTGCAGCAAAGATATGCAAGCCAAGCAATGGAAATAGTGGCAACAGTGTTAGTTTAAGCAAATATCAACCCCTTTATAATATAGTATGCTGAAATAATAGTAGATATATAATCTATTCAGTATTAATTATATACCAGTTAGTTTCACTGGTGAAGTGTAGGAGAAGGGGGGTGGCTGACTGTCTGATAGATATATAGGTACAAAAAAGAGAGAGAAGTTCGACAGTACCCAGCACTCACAAAACACTATATAGTAACAGTATGCATTGAAAACCGGATTGTGTCAAGAACTGGTTATTAAAACGTAACTTTTACTAATGATAGAATAAAAAGGGTGGTAAATAGTACCAAATGTATAACATAAATATGTGAGACATACATTAGGTATTGTTGTTGGGGTCAATCCCCTTTTTAGATTAGCTTTCGAGCAATCAGTGTATTCTCTGAGCCCTGAGGGTTACGGTGTATTTGAACTATTACCCAGGGAAGTAATTCTGTTTTTGAAGTCTCACACACACAGTCCTGATCTGTTTCTTAATCTAAGTTTTAAATGTATGTCTCACATATTTATGTTATACATTTGGTACTATTTACCACCCTTTTTATTCTATCATTAGTAAAAGTTATGTTTTAATAACCAGTTCTTGACACAATCCGGTTTTCAATGCATACTGTTACTATATAGTGTTTTGTGAGTGCTGGGTACTGTCAAACTTCTCTCTCTTTTTTGTACCCATGCAAGCCAAGCAAGCTGAAATTAATCAGTTTAACCAGACCTGAGCTATCGAGCAGCTTGCAAAGGAACAAGATCTTCCTGTCTATAAATCAGTCCATATTGGAATGCATAGAAAGAACTATTTGCAGAAAAATGCAAGTAAAGTCTGTGTTGTGTGATTATTTTATTAGGTTTATAATGCTGTTTAGCAAATGTTTTTGTTCATTTAACTTAGTTTAATTATATATTCTGTGTTGTGTGATTATTTTATTAAGTTTATAATGCTGTTTAGCATTTAAAGTCTTCATTTCAAAACTTTAAAAATAATGTATTAGGTGTTACTTATGCCAATTTTGAGAGGGGCCTGGAACCTAACTCCCTCACTTCCCATTGACTTACATTATAAACTGGGTTTCAATTTACATCGGTTTCGATTTACAACCATTCCTTCTGGAACCTAACCCCGGCGTAAACTGAGTGCTACCTGTATATTCCTACCTGGAAGGGGCAAAGTTCCCCAAACCTTAAAATGCCTATAAATATACCTCCCACCTCACGTATACTTCAGTTTAACGTATAGCCAAGAAGTGAGGTGTAAAAAGCATACAAAAAAAAAAAGAGGAACTGGAAAAAATAATGTGCTTTATACAAAAAAAATCATAACCACCAAAAATAGGGTGGGTCTCATGGACTCTTACCACTATGAAAGAAATTAATTTATCAGGTAAATTCTTACATAAATTATGTTTTCTTTCATGTAAGTGGCAAGAGTCCAGATGTGGAAGTCCATGAGTCACTAGAGAGGGAGGGATAAAAAAAAAAAAAAAAAAGACAGCTAAACCAACTGAGAAATATAATCAAAAAAATAATTAAGTTTTTCTTAAAAATTTCAGAAAAAAATCAAATAAAAAAGGCATTAGAATCAAACTGAGACAACTGCCTGAAAAACCTTTCTACCAAAGGCTGCGTCCGAGGAAGCAAACACATCAAAATGGTAAAATTTAGTAAAAGTATGCAAAGAAGACCAAGTTGCTGCTTTGCAAATTTGATCAACTGAAGCTTCATTCTTAAAAGCCCAAGAAGTGGCAACTGATCTAGTAGAATGAGCTGTAATTCTCTGAGGCGGAGACTGCCCTGCCTCCAAATAAGCTTCGTGAATCAAAAGTTTCAACCAAGATGCCAAAGAAATGGCAGAGGCTTTCTGACCTTTCCTGGAGCCAGACAAAATAACAAATAGACTAGAAGTCTTTCTGAAATCTTTAGTAGCCTCAACATAACATTTCGAAGCCCTTAACACATCCAAAGAATGTAAAGACCTTTTTAAGAGTATTCTTAGGATTAGGACATAAAGACGGAACAACAATTTCCCTATTGATGTTGTTACAATTAACAACCTTAGGAAAAAATGTAAATGAAGTCCGCAACAGCTTAATCTTGATGGAAAATCGCATAAGAAGACTCACAAGAGAGCAGACAATTCAGAAAGTCTTCTGGTAGAAGAGATAGCCAAAAGAGGAGGCACATAATATCCAAAGGAGGAGCCTGCAAAATTTTCAAAACCAAATTCAGATTCCAAGGAGGAGAAATAGTTTTAATAACAGGTTTAATTCGAATCAAAGCCTGAACAAAACAGTAAATATCAGGAAGTTTAGCAATCTTTCTATGAAATAAGACAGAAAGAGCAGAAATTTGTCCTTTCAAAATATTTGCAGAAAACCCCCATCTAAACCATCCTAAAGAAACTGTAAAACCCTAGGAATTAGGAAAGAATGCCAAGAATAATTATGAGTGGAACACCATGAAATATAGGTTTTTCAAACCAGATGATAAATTTTCCTGGAAACAGACTTACGAGCCTGTATCATTGGGCTAATCAGTCAGAAAACCCTCTATGACTAAGCACTAAGCGTTCAATTTCCATGCCATTAAATTTAGAGATTTGAGATCTTGATGGAAAAACGGCCCTTGAGACAGAAGATCTGGCCTTAAAGGAAGTGGCCAAGGTTGGCAACTGGACATCCTGACAAGGTCCGCATACCAAAACCTGAAAGGCCAAGCTGGAGCCATCAGAAACACAAAAGATTGTTCCATTATGATCTTGGAGATTACCTTTGGAAGAAGAACCAGAGGCAGAAAAATGTAAGCAGGTTGGTAAGACCAAGGAACTGCTAGAGCATCTACCATCTCCGCCTGAGGATCCTTGGATCTGGAAAGGTATCTTGGAAACTTCTTGTTCAGACACGAGGCCATCAGATCTATTTCTGGGGGACCCCACATCTGTACCAAGTGAAAAAACACATCCGGGTGAAGAGACCACTCTCCCGGATGTAAAGTCTGTCGACTGAGATAATCTGCTTCCCAATTGTCTACTCCTGGGATATAATTCGCAGGAATTTAACAAGAGTTGGATTCCGCCCAAGAAAGTATCAGAGATACTTATTTCATTGCTTAAGGACTGCGAGTCCCCCCCTTGATGATTGACATATGCCACTGTAGTGATATTGTCTGTCTGGAATTGAATATAAAACACCAAAACCCTGTTCCTGTAGATGAACTGGAACAATCACCCCTGAAAGCTCTAGGTCTGAAACATACTTCAGAAAAGCCTGAGCCTTCACAGAGTTTGTTGAAACATGGGAAAAGAAAGAATCTTCCCATGGGAGGTCGAATTCTGAAACCTATTCGATACCCCTGAGTAACTATATCCTGAATCCACTGATTTTGGACCGAATCTGCCCAAATGTATTTTAATAATTTCAATCTGCCTCCCATGAGTTGAACTGGTTTGAGGACCGCACCTTCATGCAGTCTTAGGGGCTGTATTTGGTTTCTTATAAGGCTTGGATTTATTCCAATTCGTGGAAGGTCTCCAATTGGAACCAGAGGCCTTAGGGGAAGTAGTGATTTTCTGTTCTTTAGTCTGACGAAAGGAACAAAAATGATTGGGAGCTTTAAATATACCCTTAGATTTCTTATCTTGGGGCAGAAAAACTCCCTTACCCCAGTGATAGTGGAATCCAATTGAGAACCAAATAATTTACCTTGAAAAGATAAGATAGTGTTCTAGATTTAGACACCATATCTGCATTCCATGATTTAAGCCATAAAGATCTTCTAGATAGAATAGCTAAAGACATAGATTCAATATCAATCTTAATAATATCAAATATAGCATTACACATTAAATGATTAGCATGCTGAAGTACAACAACGTTCGACAAATCAGGATCCAATAACTGCTGTGCTAGAGTGTCCAACCAAAAAGTTAAAGCAGCAGCAACATAAGCTATAGAAACAGCAGGTCTAAGAATATAGCCAGTATGTAAATATGCCTTCCTATCTAAGGGATCTTTAAAATAAGTACTATCCTCCATAGGAATAGTAGTACACTTGGCAAGAGTAGAAATAGCACCATCAACTTTAGGGACTTTCTCCCAAAGCTCTAAATTGGACACAGGTAAAGGATACAATTTTTTAAACCTAGAAGGAGGATTAAAAGGAGTAAAAGGCTTAGACTATTCCTTAGTAATCATATTAGAAATGGCATCTGGAATTGAAAAAACTTCAGGAGTAACCTCAGAAGTTTTAAAAACAGAATTCAAACGTTTGCTATTCTTGTTACCAAGAGGACTAGATTCCTCGATACCCAAAGTAAACAATACTTCCTTTAACAAAGAACGTATATATTCCATCTTAAAAAGAAAAGATGATTTATCAATTTCAGAGTCTGAAGTAGGATCCTCTAGCTAGCGAAAACATCATTAGCAGACAATGCTTCAGTATTCTGTTGATCAATACAAACTTCGTCAGATTTAAAGGCGGAATAGCAGTCATAGCCTTCTCTATGGCTGCAGCAATATAATCTTTAATATCTACAGGAATATAATGTACATTAGACTGTGAAGGTATAATAGTAGAAGTATTTATACTTATAGAAACATTATCAGCATGAAACAATTTCTCATAACAAGTGACACATACTTGAGCTGAAGAAGGAAGATCAGCATATGTACAACATTCACACTAAGCTTTGGTAGAAATGTTTTCAGGCAACTTGGTTCCTACAGTAACATCAGAGGCAGGATCAGTTTGAGACATCTTGAAAAAATGTAACAAAAAAGAAAAAATAACATTTAAACAAAATATCCAAATTTCCTCAAAATAGCAGTTTCAGGAATGGGAAAAAATGCTAATAAAAATACTTATATGCAAAAGCAATCATCATAACATTAGACTGTGAAGGTATAATAGTAGAAGTATTTATACTTATAGAAACATTATCAGCATGAAACAATTTCTCATAACAAGTGACACATACTTGAGCTGAAGAAGGAAGATCAGCATATGTACAACATTCACACTAAGCTTTGGTAGAAATGTTTTCAGGCAACTTGGTTCCTACAGTAACATCAGAGGCAGGATCAGTTTGAGACATCTTGAAAAAATGTAACAAAAAAGAAAAATTAACATTTAAACAAAATATCCAAATTTCCTCAAAATAGCAGTTTCAGGAATGGGAAAAAATGCTAATAAAAATACTTATATGCAAAAGCAATCATCATAACCCTTTGTAACAAATTAAAGCAGAAAGGAAAAGCTGGAGAGACTTAAAATAACAATTTTTTTGGCGCCAAAAAGTATGCTAACAAAGATGACGTAAATACAGAGAAAAAAACTTGGCGCCAAGGTTAACAGGAGATTACACAATTCGCGCCATAACAGGCGTGACTTTGTGCCAAAATTTTTTGCGTTAACAAGACGCAAGAAATGACGTGACTCGCGTCACAACAAACGCAACCTTCGCGCTAAAAATATTTGCACTAAGAATAACGCAATAAATAGAAGTTTTTTGTGCCATTGTAAGCCTAATTTGCCCACGAAAATTTGAAAAAACAAGACCAAAGTTACAACTAGCTGAATCCTCAGGTAAGAAAAAATATACTTAATTTCTTCCAAACATAATTTTCCATGCTGAAACTGTTAGACTGCAAAGGGAAATAAACATAGACCTGACTTATGGCAAATATATGCAATATATATTTAAAACTTTAAAAATATAAAGTGCCAAACATAGCTGAGAGTGTCTTAAAAAAAAAAAAAGATATATACTTACCTGAAGACACCCATCCACATATAGCAGAAAGCCAAACCAGTACTAAAACATATCAGCAGAGGTAATGGTAGAGGAGTATAAGGTCGATCTGTAAAGGGAGGGCCTTAGAATAGATTTCCCATAGGGGAAAACATGGCATCATTAGGCAGATACTCCCATTACATCCCTCAGACAAACACTGTACTTTGAGAGGAACTGGGCTTCAAAATGCTTAGAAGCTCCTTTCACAGAAGAAATCAAGCACAACTTGCTTCCCCGTCCTCCAACAAAGGCAAAGTTTATAAAACTGAAGTAAATATGAGTGAAGTGGGAGGTGTTATTTATAGGCATTTTGAGGTTTGGGAAACTTTGCCCCCTCCAGGTAGGAATGTATATCCCATACGTCACTAGCTCATGGACTCTTACCACTTACATGAAAACATAATTTATGTAAGAACTTACCTGATAAATTCATTTCTTTCATATTAACAAGAGTCCATGAGCTAGTGACGTATGGGATATACATTCCTACCAGGAGAGGCAAAGTTTCCCAAACCTTAAAATGCCTATAAATACACCCCTCACCACACCCACAAATCAGTTTAACGAATAGCCAAGAAGTGGGGTGATAAGAAAAAAAGTGCGAAGCATATAAAATAAGGAATTGGAATAATTGTGCTTTATACAAAAAAATCATAACCACCACAAAAAAGGGTGGGCCTCATGGACTCTTGTTAATATGAAAGAAATGAATTTATCAGGTAAGTTCTTACATAAATTATGTTTTCTTTCATGTAATTAACAAGAGTCCATGAGCTAGTGACGTATGGGATAATGACTACCCAAGATGTGGATCTTTCCACACAAGAGTCACTAGAGAGGGAGGGATAAAATAAAGACAGCCAATTCCTGCTGAAAATAATCCACACCCAAAATAAAGTTTAACAAAAAACATAAGCAGAAGATTCAAACTGAAACCGCTGCCTGAAGAACTTTTCTACCAAAAACTGCTTCAGAAGAAGAAAATACATCAAAATGGTAGAATTTAGTAAAAGTATGCAAAGAGGACCAAGTTGCTGCTTTGCAGATCTGGTCAACCGAAGCTTCATTCCTAAACACCCAGGAAGTAGATACTGACCTAGTAGAATGAGCTGTAATTCTCTGAGGCGGAATTTTACCCGACTCAACATAGGCAAGATGAATTAAAAATTTCAACCAAGATGCCAAAGAAATGGCAGAAGCTTTCTGGCCTTTCCTAGAACCGGAAAAGATAACAAATAGACTAGAAGTCTTACAGAAAGATTTCGTAGCTTCAACATAATATTTCAAAGCTCTAACAACATCCAAAGAATGCAACGATTTCTCCTTAGAATTCTTAGGATTAGGACATAATGAAGGAACCACAATTTCTCTACTAATGTTGTTGGAATTCACAACTTTAGGTAAAAATTCAAAAGAAGTTCGCAACACCGCCTTATCCTGATGAAGAATCAGAAAAGGAGACTCACAAGAAAGAGCAGATAATTCAGAAACTCTTCTGGCAGAAGAGATGGCCAAAAGGAACAAAACTTTCCAAGAAAGTAATTTAATATCCAATGAATGCATAGGTTCAAATGGAGGAGCTTGAAGAGCCCCCAGAACCAAATTCAAACTCCAAGGAGGAGAAATTGACTTAATGACAGGCTTTATACGAACCAAAGCTTGTACAAAACAATGAATATCAGGAAGAATAGCAATCTTTCTGTGAAAAAGAACAGAAAGAGCAGAGATTTGACCTTTCAAGGAACTTGCGGACAAACCCTTATCTAAACCATCCTGAAGAAATTGTAATATTCTCGGTATTCTAAAAGAATGCCAAGAAAAATGATGAGAAAGACACCAAGAAATATAAGTCTTCCAGACTCTATAATATATCTCTCTGGATACAGATTTACGAGCCTGTAACATAGTATTAATCACAGAGTCAGAGAAACCTCTTTGACCAAGAATCAAGCGTTCAATCTCCATACCTTTAAATTTAAGGATTTCAGATCCTGATGGAAAAAAGGACCTTGAGACAAAAGGTCTGGTCTTAACGGAAGAGTCCACGGTTGGCAAGAGGCCATCCGGACAGGATCCGCATACCAAAACCTGTGAGGCCATGCCGGAGCTACCAGCAGAACAAACGAGCATTCCTTCAGAATCTTGGAGATTACTCTTGGAAGAAGAACTAGAGGCGGAAAGATATAGGCAGGATGATACTTCCAAGGAAGTGAAAATGCATCCACTGCCTCCGCCTGAGGATCCCAGGATCTGGACAGATACCTGGGAAGTTTCTTGTTTAGATGAGAAGCCATCAGATCTATTTCTGGAAGTTCCCACATTTGAACAATCTGAAGAAATACCTCTGGGTGAAGAGACCATTCGCCCGGATGCAACGTTTGGCGACTGAGATAATCCGCTTTCCAATTGTCCATACCTGGGATATAAACCGCAGAGATTAGACAGGAGCTGGATTCCGCCCAAACCAAAATTCGAGATACTTCTTTCATAGCCAGAGGACTGTGAGTCCCTCCTTGATGATTGATGTATGCCACAGTTGTGACATTGTCTTATCTGAAAACAATGAACAACTCTCTCTTCAGAAGAGGCCAAGACTGAAGAGCTCTGAAAATTGCACGGAGTTCCAAAATATTGATCGGAAATCTCACCTCCTGAGATTCCCAAACCCCTTGTGCCGTCAGATACCCCCACACAGCTCCCCAACCTGTAAGACTTGTATCTGTTGAGATTATAGTCCAGGACGGAAGAACAAAGAAGCCCCCTGAACTAAACGATGGTGATCTGTCCACCATGTCAGAGAGTGTCGTAAAATCGGTTTAAAGATATTAATTGAGATATCTTTGAGTAATCCCTGCACCATTGGTTCAGCATACAGAGCTGAAGAGGTCGCATGTGAAAACGAGCAAAGGAGATCGCATCTGATGCGGCAGTCCTAAGACCCAATATTTCCATGCATAAGGCTACCAAAGGGAATGATTGTGACTGAAGGTTTTGACAAGCTGATATCAATGTTAAACTTCTCTTGTCTGACAAGGACAGAGTCATAGACACTGAATTTATCTAGAAACCTAAAAAGGTTACCCTTGTCTGAGGAATCAATGAACTGATTGGTAAATTGATCCTCCAACCATGAACTTGAAGAAACAACACAAGTCGATTCGCATGAGATTCTTCGAAAATGAGAAGACTGAGCAAGTACCAAGATATCGTCCAAATAAGGAAATATCAAAACCCTATTCTCTGATTACAGAAAGAAGGGCACCGAGAACCTTTGAAAAAAATTCTTGGAACTGAGGCTAGGCCAAACAGTAGAGCCACAAAACTGGTAATGCTTGTCTAAAAAGAGAATCTCAGACACTAAAAGTGATCTGGATGAATCGGAATATGCAGATACACATCCTGTAAATCTATTGTAGACATATAATGCCCTTGCTAAACAAAAGGCAGGATAGTCCTACAGTAACCATCTTGAATGTTGGTATCCTAACATAACGATTCAATAATGATAGATCCAGAACTGGTCTGAAGGAATTGACCTTCTTTGGTACAATGAAGAGATAAAATAAAACCCCAGCCCCTGTTCCAGAACTGGAACTGGCATAAATACTCCAGCCAACTCTAGATCTGAAACACATTTCAGAAATGCTGAGCCTTGCTGTGTCAACTGGGACACGGGAAAGAAAAGAATCTCTTAGCAGGAGGCCTTAACTTGAAGCCAATTCTGTACCTTTCTGAAACAATGTTTCTGAAACCAGAGATTAAGAACGGAATTGATCCAAATTTCTTTGAAGAAAACGTAATCTGCCCCATACCAGCTGAGCTGGAATAAGGGCCGCACCTTCATAGATACTTAGGAGCTGGCTATAGGTTTCTATAAGGCTTGGATATATTCCAAACTGGAAATAGTTTCCAAACTGATACCGCTCCTGAGGATGAAGGATCAGGCTTTTGTTCCTTGTTGTGAGGAAAGGAACGAAATGATTATTTACCCTGGAAAGAAAGGGAAAGCAAAGTTGACTTAGAAGACATGTCAGCATTCCAAGTTTAATCCATAAAGCTTTTCTAGCTAAAATAGCTAGAGACATATACCTGACATCAACTCTAATGATATCAAAAGATGGTATCACCAATAAAATTATTAGCATGTTATAGAATAATAATAATGCTATAAAATTATGATCTGTTACTTGTTGCGCTAAAGCTTCTAACCAAAAAGTTGAAGCTGCAGCAACATCCGCTAAAAATATAGCAGGTCTAAGAAGATTACCTGAACATAAGTAAGCTTTTCTTAGAAAAGATTCAATTTTCCTATCTAAAGGATCCTTAAATGAAGTACTATCTGCCATAGGAATAGTAGTACATTAGCAGGAGTAGAGACAGCCCCATAACCTTAGGGATTTTTGTCCCAAAAAACTCTAATCTGTCAGATGGCACAGGATATAATTTGTTTAAACGTCTAGAAGGAGTAAATAAATTACCCAAATTATTCCATTCCCTGGAAATTACTTCAGAAATAGCATCAGGGAGATAAAACACTTCTGGAATAACTACAGGAGATTTAAAAACCTTATTTAAACGTTTACATTTAGTATCAAGAGGACCAGAATCCTCTATTTCTAATGCAAATAACACTTCTTTAAGCAAAGAACGAATAAATTCCATCTTGAACAAATACAAAGATTTATCAGCATCAACCTCTGAGACAGAAACCTCTGAACCAGAAGAACCATTATCAGTATCAGAATGATGATGTTCATTTAAAAATTCATCTGAAAAAAAGAGAAGTTTTAAAAGACTTTTATGTATACTAGAAGGAGAAATAACAGACATAGCCTTCTTAATGGATTTAAAAAATAAAATCTCTTATGTTATCAGGAACACTCTGAAAATTAGATGTTGACGGACAGCAACAGGTAATGTAACAGTACTAAAGGAAATTTTATCTGCATTAATAAGTTTGACATGACATGCAATACAAATAACAGCTGGAGAAAACAGATACCAAAAGTTTATAGCAGACTTAGCTTGGTAGCTCCAGCACTGTGCAGTGATTTTCCTGTAGTATCTTCTGACTCAGTTGCAACGTGGAACATCTTGCAATATGTAAAAGAAAAAAACAACATATAAAGCAAAATTGATCAAATTCCTTAAATGACAGTTTCAGGAATGGGAAAAGAAATGCCAGTGAACAAGCTTCTAGCAACCAGAAGCAATAAATAATGAGACTTAAATAATGTGGAGACAAAAATGACGCCCATATTTTTTAGCGCCAAAAAAGACGCCCACATTATTTGGCGCCTAAATGCTTTTGGCGCCAAAAATGACGCCACATCCGGAACGCCGACATCCTTGACGCAAAATAACGTCAAAAAATGACGCAACTTCCGGCGACACGTATGACGCCGGAAACGGAAAAGAATTTTTGCGCCAAAAAAGTCCGCGCCAAGAATGACGCAATAAAATGAAGCATTTTCAGCCCCCGCGAGCCTAACAGCCCACAGGGAAAAAAGTCAAATTTTTGAGGTAAGAAAAAATATGATAATTCAATGCATAATCCCAAATATGAAACTGACTGTCTGGAAATAAGGAAAGTTGAACATTCTGAGTCAAGGCAAATAAATGTTTGAATACATATATTTAGAACTTTATAAATAAAGTGCCCAACCATAGCTTAGAGTGTCACAGAAAATAAGACTTACTTACCCCAGGACACTCATCTACATGTTTGTAGAAAGCCAAACCAGTACTGAAACGAGAATCAGTAGAGGAAATGGTAAATATAAGAGTATATCGTCGATCTGAAAAGGGAGGTAAGAGATGAATCTCTACGACCGATAACAGAGAACCTTATGAAATAGACCCCGTAGAAGGAGATCACTGCATTCAATAGGCAATACTCTCTTCACATCCCTCTGACATTCACTGCACGCTGAGAGGAAAACCGGGCTCCAACTTGCTGCGGAGCGCATATCAACGTAGAATCTAGCACAAACTTACTTCACCACCTCCCTTGGAGGCAAAGTTTGTAAAACTGATTTGTGGGTGTGGTGAGGGGTGTATTTATAGGCATTTTAAGGTTTGGGAAACTTTGCCTCTCCTGGTAGGAATGTATATCCCATACGTCACTAGCTCATGGACTCTTGTTAATTACATGAAAGAAAGAAACATTTTTGGTAGGGGTTAAATTATCAGTTGAGCTCCCTTCTAAAGGATCAGCTGATGGTTCAAAGTCCAAAAGTTCCTCAAAATTGAATACTTTTTGTTGTGTATGAGTCTATGTGTATGAGTATCCCCAATATGTGAATTATGTGTATATGTTCATGCTTATAGCCAGTGGGCTATGGAGGTATATAGTACTTAACTGTAAGCACCTTTGTCTACTGTGCTTACCTAAGGAAGCATGTAATATCTCCTCATTGGGAGAAGTTTTTCACTGCCTGTCTGAAATGCCTGTCTTTCCCTTTGTCCTTTATAGGCACTCTGAGGAGGGAAATGGGTATCAGATCAGTTAGAGAACCCCATATCAACGATGAGTGGAAAGTAGATCAGCACTTCACCTCACTCTATTTTGGAGGCAAAAATTTGGCTTAGGTAGTCTTCCTAGTGGACTAGAGTGTTATCCCACATGTGATGTCCTAGAAACTCACACCATTTAATAAAAGATACACAAGGTGTACACTTGGTACACTATGCTGGATACACTGGATGAAGAGAGGTATTTTTCTTCCAAAATGCTATAAAAAAGGCTATCGTTTATCAAGGTTTGGGGCTATTCCTTAAACAGCAACGGGCATTTTGTAGAGGTCATTTTGCAACAGATGATTAATACATTTATGGGTGCATATATGGGTCTTTATATTTAACCCTTTTATTGCCAAGGGCTATATAAAGTGTCAAAATGTCTAGGTAAATACCATGGGGTGTCTAAATTTTACAAATATATACTTTTGTGTAGCTGTTTTGGACTGGGTGACCGCTATAAAGCTTACAGTCCAAGCATATCAACTTTTAGTGTTAAAGCAATAAATTCATTCTTGTAGTTTTGTGCTATAAATTACTTGAAAACCTAGACATTATGGATATTCCTAACAAAATAATCTATTTTGAGTTATTTTTTTGATTGCTAATTCTGCCGAAATTATTATAATAAAAACTATAAAACAAACTGTTGTTTGACAGAGTAATAACTAACATTTACATCCGTTATCAAATTATTAGAATTTTAAAAAGTTGTATTTCTTTCACAGGTTTTTATATGTTTTAGAAATGCCTTATGGGGTTTACTACTTGGAGAGCTGTTTGGGAGGGATCAGGGAGGGTAATCCCTACACTAGAGCAAATATCAACCTTGCAAGCTGATTAACCACTGATGGGAATTTCAGAATTTTAGTGTGCAGCTGCAATTAGCAGCCTTCTAATTGCCAAACACCAGAGGCAAAGCGATGCATGTCTGCTATTTATCAACAAATAGGATTGCATGGACGCTTTTACAATCATTTGTGTTATGACTGCACAGGCAGTATATGAAAAATTTAAGTGAAAAACCCAAAGTTTGTGAAAAGGTTAATGATTTTTTTTAATGTATTATTGGATTTAGCACCAAAATGGTGGCATGAAATATAGATCAATACCATGGGTTGCCTCCATAAATCCAATTGTATTGAAGGAAATTAGAAGTATTTCTTTGATCTTTCTTCCCCTCCTTTTCACTTAAATTTTTTCTTAGTTTAATTATGTAAGCAAAACTAAAATTATGACTGGCTTGTCATCCAATTCCATTCTCTGGTTCTTCTCAGAGCAACACAATGGGTAAAACATATTTCAGACCATTATTTTGTCCAAATGTATTCAAAGTATATCCAAACTAAAAAAAATAATCTAGAAATCAATACCTTAAGGTGATTTTGATGCCTAGTGTCTTTTCTCGGTTTGGTCATTATAATGGAGGCTACTACAATGCCAATAAACTGTAGCATTTATACACTCAATAATGCCATCTTTCCTTTACACAAACAAAAAAAGTAAAAACCACAGCTATTGGACAACAATCGCAGATTAAGATCCAGCAAAAAATAAAAACATTTAAATAACTCACACCTTGCACACGTCACTATGTACAGGATATATATAATAGTTCAATATAGGATCATGTAATTAAAGGGACACTTCATGATTCAGATACAGCATGCAATTTTAAACAACTTTCCAATTTATTTCCATTAACAAAATGTGCATAGTCTTTTAATATTTACACTTTTTGAGTCACCAGCTCCTACTGAGCATGTGCAACAATTCACAGCATATACGTATATGCATTTGTGATTGGCTGATGGCTGTCACATGATACAGGGGGAGTGGAAATAGACAGAACTTTGCAATTTATTTAACAAAAATCTACTACTCATTTGCAGTTCAGACTAAGTGCTATTGCATTGTCTTCTTATCATGCATTTGTTGATTATGCATATCTACTGTATTGACTGGTCCTTTAAGTGTTTATTTGCACAGATAGAATACTACATATTGCATATGTCCTGAAGCTAAATACATAAAACCCCTAAGAATAAAAATACCTTTTTTACCAAACATATATACTTACCATGAGGTAGGCGGCACAATTGGAGTAGATGTTGTAGGAATGGATCTCTGTTCTGTAACAGGTGTACAATCAGAAGGGAGGTTTAGGTTGATGCGAACCTATGCAACATAAGGAAAAAAAAACACTAAGATTCAAACAACGTTAAAAGAAAAAAAAAAAAAGAAGAAAGTGCAGAAGTGTTTGCACCTCATTGTGGATATACCAAGGGATTTTGTTGTGCATGCAAACCAAAACCAAAATGTGCAAAAACTCTTGACAGATGATCAGATAGAATAAACTATGTACACAACATGAAGTAAAAAAGCAATGCTTTTGCTAAAATTGAATACTTTAATACAGCCCAGTCCACTATTTTACATCTTCCCAGATAAAATGGTATGAGATAAAAGCCTTTTTTTCACATCATGTTGTACAAGTGCTATTTTGGCAGTGTGTACAGTTATTGAAAACAAGTGATACAAATGGTAATATGAAAGAGTGCCTGCCTGGGTACCAAATCTTGAACCAACAGAGCATGTGGACGGTGCATTCAATCGTGAAGAAGGCGTAAATGTCTTTGAATAGTATTTAGAAGCTAGAGCAGAGCCAAAAGGCTGAGGTATTGTAGAAGCAATGTAGGGTTCATTATCAATAGGAAAAGCAGGCTAGAAAAAAAGAAAGACATTCAATTTATTGAATACAGGAGATGTGTATTAGCACTTAAAGGCAAGGTGCAAGATGTAAAAACACCATTGCATTTTTGAAATGTACTTTAAAATGAAGGACAAAATAGGAAAATTAAATATGTCCATAAAATGCTTAATTTCAACAGAGCAATTTATTTGATGGATAAACCCTCTTCATGCGTGTATTTCCTTGTAAAATTGCTAAGCATACAGCCAACAATATGCATCTCTGCAACTCATACAATAGTTTAATTTGTACATTAGCCAATAAAAAGGATGAACTTGTCCTTCTGCATTAATTTATCGGGTGACCTGCATGTATGCTTTTCCAGGGGCACCTCATTTTACAAATGTGCATGTGTGTTTACCCCTTTAGCATTTAACTACAGTAACAAATATATTCTAAAAAAATATAAAAAAAGTTTAATATGGACCTGTAATTGACTGTCAAGTATCGAGGGACAAAAACATGGTAGTCAAACTAAAATATTCATCTATTAAGAAAGAATTACCATCAACATAACATGTCATTTTAAAAGCATTACATTGTTAAAATACTCTCTACCCCAGAGGCAGAACTTATCTTCACTTTCTGTGATGATTTTTTTTTTTAGTGAAAAGTTTTCTGCAGGTCATTTTGAAATAAAATTCAATTTTAAATTAGGCAGTTACACTAAAGCACCAGTTGAATTGCAATGTGTTTATTAACTAGAGACTAAAAGCCATTTTATAATATATTACAGCAGTTGAAAATTGCATTGCAAGTTAGCTGCAGAGAAAAATACATTTTATTAAGTTTTTCAAATGTCTCTTGAATAAACTGGTTTCCTTTTCTCTTGGCCTAACATCACATCATTATTAGGTAAAAATGTAGTAATAAAACAGGTGCATTGTTCACAAGAACACCTTATGTTCAGGAGTAACATCTTTATAGACTGGGAAATTTTAGGGGGCAGGGTTGAAACAAATCCCTGAGTGCTAGTCATCGATCAATGTGCTGCCGCATATTTGACTGGGCTCTTCAAACAGCACTGCTCTGATAAAACTGTGTTAAGGAAAACTTACACAGTGCAGCTAGAGCTTAGCTCAGTTTGAAGAGAACAGACTAATGTGGAGCAGCGCTGCAAAGTGATAGTGCTAACAGTTCCTGCATGTGTCCCTCTCTTTCTGCAGACATGCTGCATTTTTTGCGACGACATCTCAGATCACAGTGTCATGTTCTGCCTTGGAGCTCTCCACATAAAAAGCAATGAGGCCAATAATAGAACACAATTGAAGACAAAAACTTTCAAACAACGGATCATCAAAATCCTGTTATTCAAATCAGTTGCGTAAATTGGAAAGTTGTTTCAAATCATATGCTTTATTTGAATCGAGAAATACATTTTTTGAGTTGTATGTCTTTTAACCCTGAAAACATAAAAACAGATCATTTAAGTGTTGTGAGAAAGTAAACATACTTTGGTACACATTTTTCTAAATATTGGTTACATAAAATAACTTTGTTTGTGTAGTTTGAGCACATAAAGGAATATGATATGTTGCTGTCCAAGAAGCTCTTTCCCTTTTTTTTTTAATATATTTATTATACATAGCCAATAATAAAACAGAATTCGAAAAATCAAAACAGTTAACGTCACGCAGGATGGATATGTATCTGGACCTTTATAGTATCAGTACATGCAGATGAAAAGAAAGACAAATTGGTTTGAAAATATCTTATCCATAGAACAGAAACAATACAAAAAAAAAAAGAAAACCAATTATACACATTTCCATCCTGAAAAACCCTGGCTGATTTTCATGCTTATGAAAGCTGAAAGCAAGTTTTGGCTAATATTTATCCTATAAGCCTAAACATTTTTATTAACACAGAGAAAAAGAAAAAAAGAGAAAAGGAGAAAGAAAGGTAAGAGAGTCCCCCCGGGGGTCCACAAGAGTGGATAATCTAGCCCCAACAAAAGGATTCTTAACTCCGACTTTATTCGATTTCTCTGAAATTTCTGATCCAGATGTGTGGGAATACCTGAAGCAAAACCATTTCAGCAAAACTAGTAGAGGACACAAATGGAGAAATAATCTGCCCTTGTAATTGAATAGGATAGGTCTTAATAGGCACCCATCCAATCAAGATACCTGGTGGAGATGGAAAGATTCGTATATAATCTGAGCTTGAATATCCCTAAAGATTTGGGCCAAACTAGGTGGGCGCTTAGCAATACAGTTTTTGAAAATGTATCTCACTATCAGTATAATGGTATTTAACATTCGTATTTTTGAACAAGCCCTAGGGTTGAGTGCTAGGAAAACTATATCTTCCAGTGAAAAAAGAGAAAGCCCCTTCATAAACTCTATTAAACCAGTATTGGATTTTCTGCCATAATTGACATATGTTGGGACAATACCATAGCATATGCGTAAGGTCTGCTCTGGCATATGAACAACGAGCACACCCAAACACTTTATTCGGGTAAAATTTAGACAATTTAAATGGTGAAAAATAGTAATTATTTAATAATTTCAGATGACGTTCTTTACCATTTTGGAATGGATTCAAACCCAATGGATTGCACTTTTCAAGGGAATTTATACTGACTGGAATATCCCTATAAAAAAAAGTAACTGAAAGTAATGCCTGCTGCATGTGTAAGAAATGCACTTATTTGCACTGTATGAGGGAAATGAGAACTGCAGGTGTGGGATTGGAATGCAGAGAACACAGAGCTCCACTGAGGTCATCCATGCCAATATGTGCTAATTGGTGGAGTCTGAGCACATGTGGGATGTTTTTATGTACAGAATTTCATAGGGGAAAAAAGGTTTACCAAACATAAAGACAGTCTGATGAAACGGCAGCTGCCAAGAAACGTGTTGCAGATAGGGGGTAAAACTTGGACACCCCTATTTTAACTCACTGCTTTTGTTTTTAATGTGTTGTTTTTAAATAAACAATTTTTTAAACTTAAAGGGACAGTCTAGTATAAATTAAACTTTCATTATTCAGATAGGACTTTTAATTTTAATCAACTTTCCAATTTACTTTTATCAAATGTGCTTTTTTCTCTTGGTATTCTTAGTTTAAACTAAACATAGGTAGGCTCATATGCTAACTTCTAAGCCTTTGAGGGCTGCCTCTTATCACATGATTTTTAAATCTCTTTTCAACACAAAGAGACAGAAAGTACACGTGGGCCATATAGATAACACTGTGTTCAGGCACAGGGGGTTATTTAAGATCTAGCACAAAACAATACTAAATTTAAGACAATAGATAATAAACAGTCACAGTCATGTGATCAGGGGGCTGGAAGAAGGTTCCTAGATACAAGGTAATCACAGAGGTAAAAAGTATATTAATATAACTGTGTTGGTTATGCAAAACTGGGGAATGGGTAATAAAGGGATTATCTATCTTTTAAAACAATACCAATTCTATGGTAGACTGTCCATTTAAGCACAGTTCTAGCACCTTTGTTTTTCTCATTTGAATGCTACACGGAGTTGAGCTTCATATCCTTGGATCTTTCTTGTGATTCAACTGGCACCTGGAGAGAGGGTGAGCGGATACACCCTGAGACATCAGCACGTCACTACCAGCACATGGTGTGCTATTGCCAAATGTGAGTACCCATTTTTGGATTTTGGTTGCATCATTTCATGCTCACTTTTGGTTGATCTGCACATGAGGTGCCCCTCTGTTTTGTGTTTCATTTAATAAAATATGACAGAACAAATAAAACGTATACACATGACCCATATAATTACCATATACTAATATGTAAGGAGAACCCTGACACACATGATCTTGAAATGCCACAAATCTAAAAGGAACATATAACCAAATTTTGTCACTACATGATTTGATCCCTGGAATACAGAATACAGGAGGGCATAAAGAGGATGATTATAAGTACAGCAATGTATCAAATTCTAGATTAATCCCAACATACTTGCCTGCTCCAAAATATGACATCCGAGGGGTAATACACAAAATTGGAACCTCAGGCTATTGCTACATTCCCTTTGTGGTAACAAAAAAAAGATTACACTGAAAATAACAAAACGGGTTCCTGCATTAGGAAGCCCTGAGCTAACTTACAAGCAACCATGACAGAAGCCAGGCAGTGTTTGTTGTCTTGCAGAAGGGAGTATGCCTTACCGAGAGGCATATAAGAAAGATAGGAAGAGCTATATGTAGGAAGATAGGACAAGATAATTACCCATTAGTTATTAAATATTAGAAATGTGATTCAACAACTTAGATTAAAAAAAAACAAAAGTAGCATCAACGAAATTTTTGTGAAAAACTTATTTTATGCTTACCAGATAATTTTTTTTTCCTCCCGGATAGGGAGTGTCTACGGCTTCATCCCTTACTGTTGGGAAATACAACACATGGCCACCAGGAGGAGGCAGACACCTCAGCCAAAGGCTTAAATATCCCTCCCACTTCCTCATTACCCATGTCATTCTGTCGAGGGAACAAGGAAAAGTAGGAGAAATATCAGGTTATAAATGGTGCCAGAAGAATAAGATAAATAATAGGGGGCCGCCCTTAGACAAGAAAAAAAGGACAGGGGCCAAGGACTCTCCCTATCCGGAAGGAAAGGAATTTATCTGGTAAGCATAAATTATGTTTTCCTTCCTAAGATATGGAGAAGTCCACGGCTTCATTCCTTACTGTTGGGAAAACAATACCCAAGCTCCGGAGGACACTGAATGAATAATGGGAGGGAACAAAAAGGAAAAGGAGGACCCTATTCTGAGGGCACCACAGCCTGCAAAACTTTTCTCCCGAAAGCTGCTTCAGCTGAAGCAAAAACATCAAACTAGTAAAAATTAGAAAAAGTATGTAAGGAGGACCAGGTAGCCACCTTTCAAATCTGATCCATAGATGCCTCGTTCTTAAAGGCCCAAGAGAAAGCCACTGCTCTAGTGGAATGAGCCGTTATTCTCTCAGGAGGATGATGTCCCGCTGTCTTATAAGCTAAGCGGATGACACTCCTTAACCAAAAAGATAGGGAAGTCGAAGTAGCCTTCTTCCCCTTACGCTTCCCTGAATAGAGAACAAACAAAGAGGAAGATTGTCTAAACTCCTTAGTAGCCTGAAGAAAGAACTTCAAGGCGTGAACCACATCCAAATGGTGAAGTAAACGTTCCTTCGATGAAGGAGGATTAGGACACAAGGAAGGAACCACAATCTCTTGATTGATGTTGCAATCTGACACAACCTTAGGAAGAAAAACTAAATTTAGTATGTAAAACTGCCTTATCTGTATGAAAAATCAGATAAGGGAACTCACATCGCAAAGCAGAGATCTCAGAAACTCTGTGCGCAGAGGCAATAGCCATTAAAAAGAGAACCTTCCAAGATAACAATTTAATATCAACAAAATGCAGAGGCTCAAACGTAGCCTGTTGCAAAATACAAAGAAAAAGATTTAGGCTCCAATGAGGAGCCTCAGATCTAAACACAGGTCTGATCCTAATCAGAGCCTTAACAAAGGACTGCATGTCTGGAAGCTCAGCCAGCCTCTTGTGCAATAAAACCAACAGGGCAGAAATCTGTCCTCTCAGGGAACTAGCAGAAAAGCTCTTCTCCAGTCCATCCTGGAGAAAAGATAAGATCCTGGCAACGTTAACTCTGTGCCAGTAAAAACCACGCTCTTCACACCAGAAGAAGTAGGTCCTCCACCCTTTGTGGTAGATACGCCGAGTAACTGGTTTACGAGCATGAATAAGAGTATCAATGACACTCTCAGAGAAACCTCTTTTTTCTAAGACTAAGTGTTCAATCTCTACGCAGTCAGCATCAGATAATCTAGATCTTGATGAACAAATAGACCTTGTAATAGCAGGTCTCTGCGACAAGGTACCTTCCATGGAGGAGATGAGGACATCCCCATTAGATCCACGAACCACATCCTTCGCGGCCATGATGGAGCAATCAGAATTACTGATACCCGCTCCTGCTTGATGCGGGCCACCACTCAAGGAAGAAGCGGTAATGGAGGAAAAAGATAGGAGTTTGACACTCCAGGGCACTGCTAGTGCCCCTTGACCTCGACCCGTACCAGGGAAGCTTGGTATTGAGATGGGGCACCATGAGATCTATCTCTGGCGTCCCCCACCTTCTGCATATCTCTGCAAACACCTTGGGATGGAAAAACTATTCCCGTGGGTGGAAGGATTGCCTGCTGAGAAAATCCGCCTCCCAGTTGTCCACACCCGGAATGTGGATCGCTGACAGCGAACAGCTGTGGGCCTCCGCCCACTCCAGAATTTGAGATACTTCCTTGATCGCCAAGGAACTTCTCATTCCTCCCTAATGGTTGATGTAAGCCACCAAGGATATATTGTCTGATTGAAATCTGATAAACTGGGACGAACCAAGAAGTGGCCAAGCCTTCAAGGCATTGAAGATTGCCCGTAATTCCAAAATTGATCTGGAGGGAGGACTCCTCCTGAGTTCACAACCCTTGTGCCTTCCTGGCACCTCAAACAGCTCCTCATCTTGATAGGCTTGTTTCCGTAGTCACAATCTCCCAGGATAGTCTTAAGAAACACACCCCTCGGGACAGATGATCCGGACAGAGCCACCAAGAGAGCGATTCTCTCGACTGGCTGTCTAATACAATCTATAGAGACAGATCAGAATGATCGCCGTTCCACTGTCTCAGCATGCACAGTTATAAAGGTCTGAGACGGAACCTGGCAAAAGGAATGATGTCCATGCAGGACACCATGAGACCAATCATCTCCATACACTGAGCCACAGAGGGACTCAAGGAGGTCAAGACATGACAAAGTTAGCTTGCAACGTCTCCGGTCTAAGAAATATCCTCATGGATATGGAGTCTATTATAGCACCCAGGAATTCCAACCTGGTACTTGGGAAAAGAGAACGCTTTTCCAAGTTTATCTTCCTTCCATGTGATCGAAGAAGACTGAGAAGGGACTCTGTGTATTCTTCCGTAAGACAAGATGGTGCTTGCACCAGAATATCGTCCAAGTATGGGGCTACTGTAATACCCTGAGTTTTGGCAACGGCTAGAAGAGCCCCCAGAACCTTCATAAGGATTCTTGGAGCAGTAGCTAGGCCAAACGGAAGAGCAATGAACTGGAAGTGCTGGTCCAGGAATGCAAACCTCAGGAACTGAAAGTTTTCCCTATGGATTGGAACATGAAGGTAAGCATCCTTAAGATCTATAGTGGTCATAAACTGGCCTTCCTGAACTAAAGGAAGGATGGACCTTATCGTCTCCATCTTGAAGGAAGGGACACTTAGAAATATGTTTAAGCACTTTAGGTCCAGAATTGGACCTCAAACCTCTTTCTTGGATAGAGCTTTAATTCTGTCTTAAATATCCTCGAGTGGAGACTCCACCTCAATGAGTTCCGACAAAGAGCCGCACCAATAGGTAGCTGCTCCAGCAACCGTGGCAACTGCAGCCTCCGGTTAAAATAAAAATCCTGTATGTTGAAACATCTTTCTCAGAAAGGTTTCCATTTTCTTATCTATCGGCTTTCTGAACGAAGAATTATCCTCAAGAGGTATAGTAGTACGTTTAGCAAGCATAGAGATAGCACAATCCACCTTAGGAATGGAACCACAAAAATACAGCTGAGAGTCCAGGACCGGGAACAACTTTTTTTTTTAAAAGTAGACGAGGGGGAAAAGGAAGATCCAATTCTTTCCCATCCGTTGTTAAAAATGTTCGCCATTTTTTTTTTTTTTTTACATTTTTTTTTTTTTTTATTTAAATCCAGCAAAGTTTAACAAAAACAGAATTTATGTTTACCTGATAAATTACTTTCTCCAACGGTGTGTCCGGTCCACGGCGTCATCCTTACTTGTGGGATATTCTCTTCCCCAACAGGAAATGGCAAAGAGCCCAGCAAAGCTGGTCACATGATCCCTCCTAGGCTCCGCCTTCCCCAGTCATTCGACCGACGTAAAGGAGGAATATTTGCATAGGAGAAATCATATGATACCGTGGTGACTGTAGTTAAAGAAAATAAAATATCAGACCTGATTAAAAAACCAGGGCGGGCCGTGGACCGGACACACCGTTGGAGAAAGTAATTTATCAGGTAAACATAAATTCTGTTTTCTCCAACATAGGTGTGTCCGGTCCACGGCGTCATCCTTACTTGTGGGAACCAATACCAAAGCTTTAGGACACGGATGATGGGAGGGAGCAAATCAGGTCACCTAGATGGAAGGCACCACGGCTTGCAAAACCTTTCTCCCAAAAATAGCCTCAGAAGAAGCAAAAGTATCAAATTTGTAAAATTTGGTAAAAGTGTGCAGTGAAGACCAAGTCGCTGCCTTACATATCTGATCAACAGAAGCCTCGTTCTTGAAGGCCCATGTGGAAGCCACGGCCCTAGTGGAATGAGCTGTGATTCTTTCAGGAGGCTGCCGTCCGGCAGTCTCATAAGCCAATCTGATGATGCTTTTAAGCCAAAAAGAGAGAGAGGTAGAAGTTGCTTTTTGACCTCTCCTTTTACCAGAATAAACAACAAACAAGGAAGATGTTTGTCTGAAATCCTTTGTAGCATCTAAATAGAATTTTAGAGCACGAACTACATCCAAATTGTGCAACAAACGTTCCTTCTTTGAAACTGGATTCGGACACAAAGAAGGCACGACTATCTCCTGGTTAATGTTTTTGTTAGAAACAACTTTCGGAAGAAAACCAGGTTTAGTACGCAAAACCACCTTATCTGCATGGAACACCAGATAAGGAGGAGAACACTGCAGAGCAGATAACTCTGAAACTCTTCTAGCAGAAGAAATTGCAACCAAAAACAAAACTTTCCAAGATAATAACTTAATATCTACGGAATGTAAGGGTTCAAACGGAACCCCCTGAAGAACTGAAAGAACTAAATTGAGACTCCAAGGAGGAGTCAAAGGTTTGTAAACAGGCTTGATTCTAACCAGAGCCTGAACAAAAGCTTGAACATCTGGCACAGCCGCCAGCTTTTTGTGAAGTAAAACAGATAAAGCAGAAATCTGTCCCTTCAAAGAACTTGCAGATAATCCTTTCTCCAAACCTTCTTGAAGAAAGGATAGAATCTTAGGAATTTTTATCTTGTTCCATGGGAATCCTTTAGATTCACACCAACAGATATATTTTTTCCATATTTTATGGTAGATTTTTCTAGTTACAGGCTTTCTGGCCTGAACAAGAGTATCAATGACAGAATCTGAGAACCCTCGCTTTGATAAAATCAAGCGTTCAATCTCCAAGCAGTCAGTTGGAGTGAGGCCAGATTCGGATGTTCGAACGGAGCTTGAACAAGAAGGTCCTGTCTCAAAGGTAGCTTCCATGGTGGAGCCGATGACATATTCACCAGGTCTGCATACCAAGTCCTGCGTGGCCACGCAGGAGCTATCAAGATCACCGATGCCCTCTCCTGATTGATCCTGGCTACCAGCCTGGGGATGAGAGGAAACGGTGGGAATACATAAGCTAGGTTGAAGGTCCAAGGTGCTACTAGTGCATCTACTAGAGTCTCCTTGGGATCCCTGGATCTGGACCCGTAGCAAGGAACCTTGAAGTTCTGACGAGAGGCCATCAGATCCATGTCTGGAATGCCCCACAATTGAGTAATTTGGGCAAAGATTTCCGGGTGGAGTTCCCACTCCCCCGGATGAAATGTCTGACGACTCAGAAAATCCGCTTCCCAGTTTTCCACTCCTGGGATGTGGATTGCAGACAAGTGGCAGGAGTGAGTCTCCGCCCATTGAATGATTTTGGTCACTTCTTCCATCGCCAGGGAACTCCTTGTTCCCCCCTGATGGTTGATATACGCGACAGTCGTCATGTTGTCTGATTGAAACCGTATGAATTTGGCCTTTGCTAGCTGAGGCCAAGCCTTGAGAGCATTGAATATCGCTCTCAGTTCCAGAATATTTATCGGGAGAAGAGATTCTTCCCGAGACCAAAGACCCTGAGCTTTCAGGGGTTCCCAGACCGCACCCCAGCCCACCAGACTGGCGTCGGTCGTGACAATGACCCACTCTGGTCTGCGGAAGCTCATCCCCTGTGACAGGTTGTCCAGGGTCAGCCACCAACGGAGTGAATCTCTGGTCCTCTGATCTACTTGTATCGTCGGAGACAAGTCTGTATAATCCCCATTCCACTGACTGAGCATGCACAGTTGTAATGGTCTCAGATGAATTCGCGCAAAAGGAACTATGTCCATTGCCGCGACCATCAAACCTATTACTTCCATGCACTGCGCTATGGAAGGAAGAGGAACAGAATGAAGTACTTGACAAGAGCTTAGAAGTTTTGATTTTCTGGCCTCTGTCAGAAAAATCCTCATTTCTAAGGAGTCTATTATTGTTCCCAAGAAGGGAACTCTTGTTGACGGAGATAGAGAACTCTTTTCTACGTTCACTTTCCACCCGTGAGATCTGAGAAAGGCCAGGACGATGTCCGTATGAGCCTTTGCTTGTGGTAGGGACGACGCTTGAATCAGTATGTCGTCCAAGTAAGGTACTACTGCAATGCCCCTTGGTCGTAGCACCGCTAGAAGGGACCCTAGTACCTTTGTGAAAATTCTTGGAGCAGTGGCTAATACGAATGGAAGTGCCACAAACTGGTAATGCTTGTCCAGAAAGGCGAACCTTAGGAACCGATGATGTTCCTTGTGGATAGGAATATGTAGATACGCATCCTTTAAATCCACCGTGGTCATGAATTGACCTTCCTGGATGGAAGGAAGAATTGTCCGAATGGTTTCCATTTTGAACGATGGAACCTTGAGAAACTTGTTTAGGATCTTGAGATCTAAGATTGGTCTGAATGTTCCCTCTTTTTTGGGAACTATGAACAGATTGGAGTAGAATCCCATCCCTTGTTCTCCTAATGGAACAGGATGAATCACTCCCATTTTTAACAGGTCTTCTACACAATGTAAGAATGCCTGTCTTTTTATGTGGTCTGAAGACAAATGAGACCTGTGGAACCTCCCCCTTGGGGGTAGCTCCTTGAATTCCAGAAGATAACCTTGGGAGACTATTTCTAGCGCCCAAGGATCCAGAACATCTCTTGCCCAAGCCTGAGCGAAGAGAGAAAGTCTGCCCCCCACCAGATCCGGTCCCAGATCGGGGGCCAACATCTCATGCTGTCTTGGTAGCAGTGGCAGGTTTCTTGGCCTGCTTACCTTTGTTCCAGCCTTGCATTGGCCTCCAGGCTGGCTTGGTTTGAGAAGTATTACCCTCTTGCTTAGAGGATGTAGCACTTGGGGCTGGTCCGTTTCTGCGAAAGGGACGAAAATTTGGTTTATTTTTAGCCTTGAAAGACCTATCCTGAGGAAGGGCGTGGCCCTTACCCCCAGTGATATCAGAAATAATCTCTTTCAAGTCAGGGCCAAACAGCGTTTTCCCCTTGAAAGGTATGTTAAGCAATTTGTTCTTGGAAGACGCATCCGCTGACCAAGATTTTAGCCAAAGCGCTCTGCGCGCCACAATAGCAAACCCTGAATTTTTCGCCGCTAATCTAGCCAATTGCAAAGTGGCGTCTAAAGTAAAAGAGTTAGCCAATTTGAGAGCATGAATTCTGTCCATAATCTCCTCATAAGAAGAATCTTTATTGAGCGACTTTTCTAGTTCATCGAACCAGAAACACGCTGCTGTAGTGACAGGAACCATGCATGAAATTGGTTGTAGAAGGTAACCTTGCTGAACAAACATCTTTTTAAGCAAACCCTCTAATTTTTTATCCATAGGATCTTTGAAAGCACAACTATCTTCTATAGGGATAGTAGTGCGTTTGTTTAGAGTAGAAACCGCCCCCTCGACCTTGGGGACTGTCTGCCATAAGTCCTTTCTGGGGTCGACCATAGGAAACAATTTCTTAAATATAGGGGGAGGGACAAAAGGTATGCCGGGCCTTTCCCATTCTTTGTTTACAATGTCCGCCACCCGCTTGGGTATAGGAAAAGCTTCGGGGGGCCCCGGGACCTCTAGGAACTTGTCCATCTTACATAATTTCTCTGGAATGACCAAATTCTCACAATCATCCAGAGTAGATAACACCTCCTTAAGCAGAGCGCGGAGATGTTCCAATTTAAATTTGAATGTAATCACATCAGGTTCAGCTTGTTGAGAAATTTTCCCTGAATCTGAAATTTCTCCCTCAGACAAAACCTCCCTGGCCCCCTCAGACTGGTGTAGGGGCACTTCAGAACCAATATCATCAGCGTCCTCATGCTCTTCAGTATTTTCTAAAACAGAGCAGTCGCGCTTTCGCTGATAAGTGGGCATTTTGGCTAAAATGTTTTTGATAGAATTATCCATTACAGCCGTTAATTGTTGCATAGTAAGGAGTATTGGCGCACTAGATGTACTAGGGGCCTCCTGTGTGGGCAAGACTGGCGTAGACGAAGGAGGGGATGATGCAGTACCATGCTTACTCCCCTCACTTGAGGAATCATCTTGGGCATCATTTTCTCTAAATTTTGTGTCACATAAATCACATCTATTTAAATGAGAAGGAACCTTGGCTTCCCCACATACAGAACATAGTCTATCTGATAGTTCAGACATGTTAAACAGGCATAAACTTGATAACAAAGTACAAAAAACGTTTTAAAATAAAACCGTTACTGTCACTTTAAATTTTAAACTGAACACACTTTATTACTGAAAATGTGAAAAAGTATGAAGGAATTGTTCAAAATTCACCAAACTTTCACCACAGTGTCTTAAAGCCTTAAAAGTATTGCACACCAAATTTGAAAGCTTTAACCCTTAAAATAACGGAACCGGAGCCGTTTTTATATTTAACCCCTATACAGTCCCTGGTATCTGCTTTGCTGAGACCCAACCAAGCCCAAAGGGGAATACGATACCAAATGACGCCTTCAGTAAGCTTTTTCTATGTATCTGAGCTCCTCACACATGCATCTGCATGTCTTGCTTCCCAAAAACAACTGCGCAATAGAGGCGCGAAAATGAGGCTCTGCCTATGATTAGAGAAGGCCCCCAGTGAAAAAGGTGTCCAATACAGTGCCTGCCGGTTATTTTACATAACTCCCAAGAATAAAATAACTCCTCAAAACTATGAAGTATTAAAAATGCTTATATATCAATCGTTTTAGCCCAGAAAAATGTCTACCAGTCTTTAAAGCCCTTTATTCTTATTTAATAAAAATGGCTTACCGGATCCCATAGGGAAAATGACAGCTTCCAGCATTACAAAGTCTTGTTAGAAATGTGTCATACCTCAAGCAGCAAAAGTCTGCTCACTGTTTCCCCCAACTGAAGTTAATTCCTCTCAACAGTCCAGTGTGGAAACAGCCATCGATTTTAGTAACGGTTGCTAAAATCATTTTCCTCTTACAAACAGAAATCTTCATCTCTTTTCTGTTTCAGAGTAAATAGTACATACCAGCACTATTTTAAAATAACAAACTCTTGATTGAAGAATAAAAACTACATTTAAACACCAAAAAACTCTAAGCCATCTCCGTGGAGATGTTGCCTGTACAACGGCAAAGAGAATGACTGGGGAAGGCGGAGCCTAGGAGGGATCATGTGACCAGCTTTGCTGGGCTCTTTGCCATTTCCTGTTGGGGAAGAGAATATCCCACAAGTAAGGATGACGCCGTGGACCGGACACACCTATGTTGGAGAAAACCATATCAATAAATGAAAACATACTTCAAGACTTTTCCAAATCTTATCTTTTTGCACCACGCAGGGTCAAAGCATTGTACATCACATAATCTCATAACAAGGAAAACCAAATTCTATACTAAAATTAGTAATTTTCTCAAAGATCGATTTAACTGCTGGATTTTAAATTCTTCCTTATCCCCTGGGCGGGGAGGACAACACAAAGACAAACAGACAGATAGACAACACACCGAAAAGGGGGAAAAAAGAAAAAAAGAAAAAAAGGAGAGACAGAAAAGAAAAAGGGACAAATAATAAAAAAACAAAAAACAAAAAAAAAAACAACTCCCGACTCGCCCACCCCTCTGCAGCCCAGCCACCATTCATTTTCAAAGACCCTCAATCCATGACTGTGGAAAAACATCTAATAATGTCAATTCAGCAAAACTAATTGATTGCAAAAATGGGTGAAGAATCCGTTTTTGAAGTGGTCTTTGGTAAGTTAGAATAGCTGGAGACCACTTCCATAGGAAGTTCTTAATCCATTTTTCTGACGCATTCTTAAGATGGTATGATTCATATACTATTTGTTCCTGGATATATTTAAAGATCAAAGCTAGCCCTGGTACATGCTTAGCCTTCCAATTTTTAAGCAAGCAGCTTCTAACCACTAGTATAACAGTATTAAGACTATTTCTAGTACTATTACTAATAGCATTTTGTAAAGGAACCAAGAGCAAGACTTCCTCCAAAGACAAACCTATAGACACTTTGTATAGTTTATTAAACCAAAAAATTATCTTTAACCAGAGCTGTCTAACTCTAGGACAAGACCAAAACATGTGCCCTGTATCCGCTTTATTATAATAACAGCGTGGACATCTGCTAACCATTGTTGTATAAAACTTAGATAATCTAAGAGGAGATAGATAGAAATTATTAATCAACTTCATGTGAGATTCCCTCATGCCCATTGGGACTCTACATTTATAGAGAGAGTCAAAACTCTGTTTAATTTTTTTATGATCCATTGTAGGCAATAATGAAGACCAAGAATTACAGATATTATCCAAATATACCAAGCTTTGTTTATTCAACATGATATCATATAACAATGAGATCGATGAATCTCCTGCCAAGAATTTTTTAATAGAGAGTCTAATATCTGACCAAGCAATTGATAATGGAAACAGCCAATTTTGTGAGAAGAAAAAATGGCGAATTTGGAAATATGCAAACAAATTCGCCTGGGGTAGCTCATATTTATTAAACAAAGATCGACACGTATATATTTGACAGTTTCCATCTAATAACCGATTCACAAAAACTAGCCCTTTTTGAGCCCATTCCTTAAATACTTCCTGATACATTCCAGGTAAAAAACTATGATTACCTATAATAGGTAAAAATTCAGAGAATGAGAAATCTATATCCAGGCATTTACAAAACTTTTGCCAGGCAATAATTATATTTTTAATTGTAAAAAGTCCACATACATTCTGAGGTAGCTTGCGTACCGGCAAATGCAAAATGGCCTTTATAGAAAATGGCGTGATTAAAAAGGTTTCCAGATCTTCTGAAGAAACAATATTAGTTCCTGCGAGCCAGTCTACCGCTATTTTAACCATTGCCACTACATTATATAATTTAAGATTAGGGAGAGCCAGGCCAGCCGATTCAGATTTTTGCATTAATCTAAAAAGCGATATACGAGGTTTTTTATTATTCCAGATAAATCTTGAAAACTGTGTATAAATCTTCTTTAAATCTTTATTTAAGATGAATAATGGAAGATTCTGAAGAGGATAAAGAAGACGAGGAAATATGATAGATTTTATTAGATTAATCTTAGCCATAATTGACAACGGAAATACCGCCCATATCTGAAGATCTCTTTCAATTTTTTGAAACAGGGATTCAAAGTTTGCCTTGTACCATTGAGACGGATTTTTGTGCAAAACTAAACCCAAATACTTAATAGTGTCAACCACCTTAAACGGTATATTAGATATAGGAGAGATAGTACCTAAACACATTAACTCACTTTTTTCTAAATTAATCCTGTACCCAGAGAAGGAACTGAAATTGTCAAGAGCTTGTAAGATCACCGGTATGGATTGCTGACAATTAGCTAAGAAGATCAGAACGTCATCAGCATAAAGTAACGTTTTGAGTTTCTGAGGGCCCATCTGTACTCCTATTAAGATATCCCTGAGGCGAATCGCCAATGGCTCAAGCGCAATGTTAAATAACAATGGCGATAGGGGACAGCCCTGTCTGGTACCTCTCTGAAGAACTATCTTAGGAGACAAAAATCTATTGATAAGCAAGAAAGATATTGGTTTTGAATAGCGTTTAGATATAAATTGTACAAAATGGCTTTAAACCCGAAATTATCTAATGCCCTGAATAGATACTGCCATACAATTGAGTCAAAAGCTTTGACTGCGTCTAATGACAAAATAGCAACATCTTGCAACAGGGGTTTCTTACTGTTTTGATCTATATTCCAAGCATAATCCAGAAAATGTATAAGCTTGCGGATATTTTTCGTAGAATTTCTGGCAACCATGAATCCTGTCTGATCAGGATGGATAATTTTATGGAGGCCCATTGAAAGCCTAGAAGAAATAATAGCCATTAAAATCTTGTAATCTGAATTAAGCACAGAAATTGGCCTATAAGATGCTGGATCTTCCGCATTTTTACCTTTCTTTAATATCAGGGATATGTTAGCTGCAGAGAAAAAACTCGAGATAGTATCATCAGCCGAAAAATAATGATTAAACAATTTTTCCAAAATTGGCAGAAGGTCTTCACAAATACATTTATAAAGCTCTGCTGGCAGCCCATCCGGCCCTGGTGCTTTGTTTAGTTTAAGGTTATTTATAGCATTTCTTATTTCATCTATTGAGATGGGTGCATTAATTGAGGTTAAATCGTCCACCTGTATTTGAGGCATCTTTATCTTAGTCCAAAATATTTCTTGATTCAACGCATTTGATTCTATGCTGGAGTAAAGTTGCTGATAATAGGAAAAAAAACCTCAGAGATTTCTCTAGATTCGGTAAAGCGATCATTACCAGTCTGAATAGAGAGAATCGCGTTTTTTTTTTCCTGATTTTAGTTAACCTAGCAAGATGTTTAGCTGAGCAACCGTGGAAGCCTTTAAATTGCAAACTAATTTTGACTTCCTCCTCTAATGATCTTTTCTTTAAAAATATATCTCTTTCTCTCCTATTATCTAGATACTTCCTCCAATTGATTTCTGTACGATCTGAACAATATTTTCTGAAAGAATTCCTCACTTTATTATTAATCTGAACTTCCCATGCTCTATTTTTTTTCTTAACTAAGCTTATATAGGCCTGGATTTCTCCTCTAATCACCGTTTTAAACGCCTCCCAAAATATTTCAGGTTTTTCAAAATAATTCATATTATGAGAACAATATTCCCACCACACGAACTTCAATTTGTTAATGAATCTAGGATTAGAACATAAATATCTAGGAAAAAAGAATCTAGGTATATGGGCCCTATTTTCAGTTATTGAGAGAGATAATGAAATGATTGCGTGGTCAGATATTATAATTTCTCCAATCTCCGCCTCTAATTTGTGTACAGCAAGAATTTCAGATGTTAAAAAAAAATCTATTCGAGAAAATGTTCTATGAACTTTTGACTCACATGAAAAGGCCTGTATATCCGGATTCTTGATTCTCCACACATCAACCAATTTTAACATTTGGCAAAATTGTTTCAAACATTTTGCATTTCTATAATATTGTATTCTATTTTTCTTAGAAAGCCTGTCCAGTGTAGGACATAATGTTGCATTAAAATCTCCTCCTAAAATAATAGCTTCTGAGATAAAAGGAGTTAGCCTTACTCTTATTTCCTCCCAAAATGCTCTAGAAAATGTATTAGGTGCGTAAATATTACATAAAACAAAATTTACATTTTTTATTTGAATTTGCAACAAGATAAATCTAGCGGCTGGGTCTATTTCTACATTAAGAACCTTATATTCTAGATCTCTATGTATAAGAATCACTACCCCACATTTTCTAGTACTCCCAGATGAGGAAATAACTTTCCCCACCCATTTAATTCTCAATTGAGCTGCTTCTTGTTCATTAATATGTGTCTCTTGAAGAAAGACAATATCAGGTTTATTTCTGGCTAATGTTTTGATAATCAATTTGCGCTTACTAGGGGAAGAAATACCCCCTACATTCCATGACAAGAATCTAATTCCTTCAGTCATTAAAAATCTTCAAGAGGTTTACTATATACAAAGTTTATTTAAACGATTATATACTGGAGAGGGTGCACAGGGGGGGAGGGGGGAGAGAGAGAGAGAAAAAAAAAAAAAGAGGGGGAGGGGAAAAACAAAAAGACAGAACAAATTCAACCTAGCAGAAACATACATGCTAATAATACTGACCTCTTTACAGAATAATATAGCTTCACTGAAAACTATTATAAACAACTATTCAACACCTAAATACTTCCTGATTTTGGTGACATCATTAAAGATTAATTTAGCGTCCCCCTCCTCAACTAAAATACGAGCCGGGTATAGCAGATGTGCTTTGATACCTTTTTTGATTAATTGTGTACAATATGGGGCCATTAATCTCCTTTTGGAAGAAGTCTCCGATGAGAAGTCTTGAAATAACAAGACTTTGTTATTTCCAAATATAGGGGGATCACTTTTTTTTATAAAATTTTAACAGTTCAATTTTGTCTTGGAATTTTAAAAACTTGACTATACACAACCTATTTTTTACAGTACCATCTGAGCCTAATCTTTTGGGGCCAAGCCTATGTGCTCTCTCAATTATAAGTGGTAACATGCGAGTTGGCATCCCCACTGCTTGAGGTAGGGTATAAGAAATAAACTTTATTAAGTCCTCAAATTCAGGGCTTTCAGGGAGGCCCACTAACCTAATATTGTTACACCTGGAGCGATCTTCCAAATCCTCCATGCGAAGCTGCATATTTTTAATTTTAGAATCTTGTTTATGGATTATAGATTCCTGTACATTCATTTGATCCTCTAAGTCAGAGATTCTGCTTTCAGCTTCTAACAGCCTAGTTGAAAACTGTCTGACTTCAGTAGATAATGTAGTTATTTCCATTGAGATAGTACCTAATTCCTTTTTAATAGACTTGAATTGTGGCGAGAATAGGTCAGTTAACTTAGAAATCAACACTTGATGATCTATTGAGCCCCCAACAGCATAATTTAGACTATCAGAACTGGAATCAGTTATTCTACTTTTCTTATCTTTTGCTTTCACTGGCATTTTGGGTGAATTAATTTTCACCTGGGTGCAGAATTTTTCCATTAACAATCAGAAAAAAAAAAGAAAAAGAAAACGTGAAAAGAAAGAAAATAAACAGTAAACAACCAAAGTAAAAAAAAATACACACCTGTGAATGGTGTAAATGAATAATTTAGATATGATACAAAGTAAGGAAGCTATTACTGCTTCAATATTGCTCAACCAAACCTCAACTTGTGCCCGTCTAAGGGGTAAGTGTTTTTTTTTTTTGTTTTTTTGTTTTTTAAGATATCGTGAAAAAAGAAAAAAAGAGCCAGTGATGTCTAAATAAGTAAGTCTGACCAGTTAATTAGTGTGTTCCTGCGATATATCTTATTCTCACTAGTCCAAATAAAAATATCAAGATATTAACTGCAACACATTCTTCTCTTTGCAAAAATGATCAAGATTCAATTAAACTAATCATAATCTAAAAATCAATACAAAGAACTTATGCCTATTATTACGACACAAATATGCAGTTTAAGTATATAATCTGAGTATAATGACCTGACAATTCAATTCTCAAGGATAGTACAACCTTAAATATACAGGCATGGTATTCCAAGACTTATGTATCACTATAAAATACTGAACACATCAGGGGACCACTCAGACAAAACATTTTTTTGTGATAGCTGATCTACAAAGATAACTTTGTAAATTTGAAAAGCAGAAAAACAAATATGTACTAAAACGGCAAGAAAATATGCAGCTTTAAACAACCTGAAAAGGACCCCCTCCTAAAGCAGATACAATAGCATTTGACACAGTAAATAGACAACGCCTATAATTGTCCCACTGGAGCTTTTATATGAGGCCTGGTAGCTCCAAAAAAAGGCTTGCACAGTGAGATGTTATATACCATAATGTCAATCTTTTCCCAAGTAATGTATTTCAATGTTAATGCTCAGTCCCCATGCAGGAAATAACAGCGATGACAGTCTCAAACTGACCAGCTGGAAAAGACAGCCATTACCACTTTTTAAATAACTCTCCAGCATCAGAGCGTGCTACTACTATACCCTAGGGGGCATTATTACCCCACAACGGGTATTGAAAAAAGGTCCTGTGTTACTCAGGAGATGAAATGAACCTCACCAAAGGACAAGATACTCAGCCACAGCACTGCACCTGCTCCGCACTTCTCTCTCAAACCAGCTCTACACGTTGTGGTGTATCGCAACAGCAGGCCGTTCAGGCAGGTAAGACGCTCTTCCTATTCTGGCGGGATGCCAGAGATCCGTTCCCAGCCACAGAATTTTATGCGGCTCTTGAATTTAAGGCAGCGCCGTAGCCCTTCAGCCCTCTCAACTGCGGCGGATTACCGCACCATGCAGACCACTCATGTATATCACGCTGGGGGACGACCTCTGTAAGTTGCGCTATCTCGGGTGCTGGATGATGTCTTAGCCGGAGCGGTAACTTGTAGTTTCAGCTTAGCAGTTCTATTAGGTTGCGGCTCTGGCGAACAAGCCAAAGATTCAGCCTCTGTGAACTTCCACCTGCGCAGGCGATAGACTAGCCCAGCTACCTAGGGTGCAACGGCACCGACAGCGGTAGTAGCGACAGGGGATTTAGCAAGGAACAGGTTGCTGCTACTCCATCATGCACGCCATGCTCAGCGTGCTCTGGTTTCCACAGCTCCTCCCATCCGGAAGTCCGTCAAAATGTTCGCCATTTTAACCGACACAGGAAAAGTCAAAGGAACTTTCCTGTCTTTGTAAACTCTGTCGAATTTAGGTATCATAGGTTCTTCAGGCAGCGCGGCCTCTGGAACCTCTAACGTAGACAGAACCTCATTTAATAAAAAAATACTAGTGCTCAATTTTAAATCTAAAGGACGGTTTCTCCTCAGCAGGAGGCTTAGATGCTAAGGACTCCGACCCAGAAAGTTCACCCTCTGAAGCTACAGAGGTTAACTCATCATCGGATAACTGGGACATAATAGTTAAATCCGATAAAAATATTTAGATGACTCCGGGTCAGGAGAGCTATGTTTAAACTCTTACGTTTGTTAGAGCGAGGTAATGCACTAAGGGCCGCAGACACCGCCGTTTCTAACTGCGTGGCAAAGTCCGCAGAAAGAAGGCCCCCTCCAGATGGAGGATTAGATGTGCTATGGGGAACTGCATGTGGAGTGGATAATGTAGCAAGGGTAGTAATCTCACGGGACTCCGAGTCCTGAGAGGTAGACGGCTCAGAGGGACTTTTAGCCTTAGCAGGCTTGTCTCCCTATTTAGACTTTATACCGGTGTTAAAGCATGTGGAACATAATTGAGTGGGCGGGAAAACCATGGTCTCCTCACAATATAAACAGGTATGATTTAGTATAGAAGAAGTACCTTCTAACATGTCAGACTCCACCATAGCTCAGGTTATACCCACATATATAAAAAAAACAAAAAAAGACGTTTTTATTTGTGTCCTTCTGTGGGTATAACCTGAGCTATGGTGGACTCTGACATGTTAGAAGGTACTTCTTCTATACTAAATCATACCTGTTTATATTGCGAGGAGACCATGGTTTTCCCGCCCACTCAATTATGTTCCACATGCTTTAACACAGAAGGACACAAATAAAAACGTCTTTTTTTGTTTTTTTATATACTCCCAATGGCTGGGGCACTCACCACCTCCTAGACCCAGACAGTTAACAGAGGAAAGGCTCTCCTTAGGTTGAAGTCTCAGCTGGGAATGGAGGAAATTAATATAGACCACATACTATGAAAAGTACAGCAAGTTAAAGGGACACAAGAATGTTTGTTGTTTAAAAAGGTAGATAATCCCTTTATTACCCATTCCCCAGTTTTGCATAACCAACAGTTATATTAATATACATGTTACCTGTGTGATTACCTTGTATCTATGCCACTGCAAACTGCCCCCTTATTTCAGTTTTTTGGCAGACTTGGATTGGTAGCCAATCAGTGCTGACTCCTAGGAGCTTCACGTGCCTGAGCTCAATGTTACCCTCTACTGGTGAAAAACTGTCAAAATGCCTTCAGATTAGAGGGGGCCTTCAAGATCTAAGAAATTAGCATATGAACCTCCTAGGTTTAACTTTCAACTAAGAATAAAAAGACAACAAAGCAAAATTGGTAATAAAAGTAAATTGGAAAGTTGTTTAAAATTACATGCCCTATTTAAATCATGAATTATTTTTTTTACTTGACTGTCCCTTTAATAGCAGTGCAACACCTTCAAAAACTTAAGTGAAACCTGTTTGTTCCAGCCAAAAACACACAGTCTATGAGCACAGAAAATAAAATCACACAAAGCAGCATGTAAATAATTAATACACTGATTAATTAAACCCAACTGTTCAATAAACCCCCCTCATAGGATTTTAACCCAGGATCCTATAAAGGTATAAAGGAGCCACACTGTGACCCTATTATAGCGTTTTATGTGTAAAAAATTGAAAATCTCTTACCTCCAGGATCCATGCTGTGGAACAGAACACAGACTCTCGAGTGTGACAGTCTTATAGCAGCACTCCTGACATAGACTTGAGGGAGAGAAAGCAGGCAGCTAAAATCATCAACACTGATTGCTTAGGAGCTGTTATCAGTAGTCTGGATGGTTTTAAAGAAAAACTTTCCCTGCATCTCCAGACTCTAACTTTTAACCAATACTCTCACTGAGAGGTTAACATGACTACTTAAAACTCCAGTCCTATCTCGAAGGGCAGATACCCTTTTTTCAGGACTTTCCAAATCTTCTGACACTTCTCTGCCACCTCCTATCGTGACGAAAGGCAAAGAATGACTGGGGTAATTAGGAAGTGGGAGGGATATTTAAGCCTTTGGCTGGGGTGTCTTTGCCTCCTCCTGGTGGTCAGGTGTTGTATTTCCCAAAAGTATGGAATGAAGCAGTGGACTCTCCCTATCTTAGGAAAGAAATTATTTATCTGAGATTATTATTTATACATGATATATTGATATGGAACACTGAGAATTTTATAATCCCTATCTTTGAAATTACTGTGGTAATGAGATTTTGCATTAGATGTATATGTATCGACCAGATCTTATAGATAACTGTTACAAGCTTTCTATGATATTTTTTAGGATAAAGTCACTTCCTGTGTAAGGTTGTACATTACCATGGTACCCAAGTAAACAAAACATTTCTGGTGTACACACTGGGATGGAGCTCTGACCCGTTAGGCTGGCGAAGAATTAAAAAAACTGCTTGGAAATTTGATAGATAGATGGATACAATAGAGAAGATTCGTTAAAATTCATTAAAGGGACAGTCTACACCTTAGTCACCTTAAAGTCTCACCTTAGATTAAGCTGCAAATAGCCTCCTGCACCACTTTCTATATCATACAGCAGGAACAGAAAAAAAAAGTTATTTTAAAATTAATATAGTTTCTGTCCACTTTAAAACGGCTGCCAAGCTCCACCCACTAATGACATCACAATCTGGGCTGCATCTAGAGACACTGCTGAATAGCATTGCCAGTTTGTTGAATCTAACTAGTGAGTCTTTTGTAACTAGTGAGTCTTTTATGCATCCCAGATTGTGATGTCATCAGTGGGCAGAGCTTGGCAGCCGTTTCAAAATGGCCAGAAATAATATTAATTCTAAAATAACTTTTTTACCATTCCTGCTGCATGATATAGAAAGGGGTGCAAGAGGTTATTTGCAGCTTAATCTAAGGTAAGACTTTAAGATGACTAAGGTGTAGACTGTCCCTTTAAATTACCAAATTTTCATTTAAAATTGTTAAGATAGCTTACTCTCATAAATGTAAGCAACTCAATAGCATTTTTATAGTTAGAGGAATATCAATATAACTCATTTTCTTTCACCAAAAAGGTTAAACACAACTAGGGAATAAACACCCAGATGCTAGTGATAATAAACCTCTCAACATTTTCCATCAGAGAAATAGCAGATGGTTTACAAGCAAGTTACATTGCAGTTCTACATACATTCTTTCCCAATACACTTCAAATAGTCTACAGATAAGTCTTTCACTAGCTTATTTTTCATTGAACCTGTGGGATACATTCCCAGCATTACAACACCTGTCTATATCATCTTAATATTTTTTTTGCAATGAATATTATCATCAGATTTAGTTTACCACCATCTGTTGCATACCACAAAAATTCAACAAAATATGTCTAATACTCATAGGAGAATTATTTGGAGACAAGTATTCCCTTACTTGGATTACTTTAAAAGAATTAAAACATTAACTTAAAAGCATGGCAAAAATTCTGACTAAATGAACTCATTTGCAGACAGTTTTCATCATATAGATTTAATCAGTTGAATGCCTGGCATAGATTATCAAATGAAAACCAAAATATTTTAGACACTTCACTGGCTAAATGAAATGCAAATTAATTAAAAAGCAAAGGACAATCATAATATCCCTTTATTTGCATCCAATATGAACTAGTTGCTTTAAAAGGGCAATCAAATTCCATTTGGCCTACTTCAAGATCAGTCTCAAAATCCCAAATTATGTTTGATCCATGCTCCTTGGCTATAGATAGTTCTATTACCATATGACTATTCAGTCTGCATATTTTCTGTAAGCTACCCAGTCTATAAATTCTGAGAATGCTAGTGTGTCAGACGTACACTGCTTGCTGATCTCATGCATAATCACTCATGGAGAGGTCAAAGATCTTATTAAAATTAAAGCAATTAATTGAAGTTTTGTCTTTTTGAGTCTGTAGTTGATGGTTCAGACATAATGGCAGGGAGCTATAAGGCTGATAAATGGTAACCTCTTGATAATCATATTTAACAGTTTTGATTAATGTCAAGTACAAATCATCATTAACAAATATGTTGCTAAACTTTTACAGTCATTTTAAAAAGACATTTGAGCAAAGAAAACATCTGTTATCTATGGCCTTTTACTGGGTTACAAATGAAAACTTTTTTTAGGTAATCTTTTCTATGCAGTACTGAAAATAAACATAATTTATGTAAGAACTTACCTGATAAATTCATTTCTTTCATATTGGCATGAGCTAGTGACATATGGGATATACAATCCTACCAGGAGAGGCAAAGTTTCCCAAACCTCAAAATGCCTATAAATACACCCCTCACGACACCCACAATTCAGTTTAACGAATAGCCAAGAAGTGGGGTGATAAAGAAAGGAGTAATAAAGCATCAACAAAAGAATTTGGAAATAATTGTGCTTTATACAAAAAAATCATAACCACCATAAAAAATGGTGGGCCTCATGGACTCTTGCCAATATGAAAGAAATTAATTTATCAGGTAAGTTCTTACATAAATTATGTTTTCTTTCATGTAATTGGCAAGAGTCCATGAGCTAGTGATGTATGGGATAGAAATACCCAAGATGTGGAACTCCACGCAAGAGTCACTAGAGAGGGAGGGATAAAAATAAAAACAGCCATTTTCCGCTGAAAAAATTAATCCACAACACAAAATAGAAGTTTATTCTCATAAATGAAAGGAAAAAACTTAAATAAAAAGCAGAGGAATCAAACAAACATCTGCCCGAAGAACTTTTCTACCAAAAACTGCTTCCGAAGAATTAAATACATGAAAATGGTAGAATTTAGTAAATGTATGCAAAGAAGACCAAGTAGCAGCTTTGCATATCTGATCAACTGAAGCTTCATTCATAAAAGCCCAGGAAGTGGAAACTGATCTAGTAGAATGAGCTGTAATTCTCTGAGGCGGGGCTTGACCCGACTCCAAATAGGCTTGATGAATCAAAAGCTTTAACCACGAAGCCAAAGAAACAGCAGAAGCCTTCTGACCTTTCCTAGAAACAGAAAAGATAAACTAGAAGTCTTCTTGAAATCTTTAGTAGCTTCAACATAATATTTCAGAGCTCTCACCACATCCAAAGAATGTAAAGATCTCTCCAAAGAATTCTTAGGATTAGGACACAAGGAAGGAACAACAATTTTTCTATTAATGTTGTTAGAATTTACAACCTTAGGTAAGAATTTAAATGAAGTCCACAAAACTGCCTTATCCTCAAGAAAAATCAGAAAAGGAGATTCACAAGAGAGCGAATAATTCAGAAACTCTTCTAGAAGAAGAGATGGCCAAAGGAACAACACTTTCCAAGAAAGTAGTTTAATGTCCAAAGAATGCATTGGCTCAAACTGAGGAGCCTGTAAAGCCTTCAAAACCAAATTAAGAACCCAAGGAGGAGAGATTGATTAATGACAGGCTTGATACGAACCAAAGCCTGCACAAAACAATGGATATCAGGTTTAGCAATCTTTCTGTGAAGAAAAACAGAAAGAGCAGAAATTTGTTCTTTCAAGGAACTTGCAGACAAACCTTTATCCAAACCATCCTGAAGAAACTGTAAAATTCTAGGAATTTTAAAAGAATGCCAAGAGAATTTATGAGAAGAACACCATGAAATGTAAGTCTTCCAAACTCGATAATAAATCTTTCTAGAAACAGATTTATGAGCCTGCAACATAGTATTAATCACTGAGTCAGAAAAACCTCTATGACTAAGCACTAAGCGTTCAATTTCCATACCTTCAAATTGAATGATTTGAGATCCTGATGGAAAAACGGACCTTGAGATAGAAAGTCTGGCCTTAATGGAAGTGGCAAAGGTTGGCAACTTGACATCCGAACAAGATCCGCATACCAAAACCTGTGAGGCTATGCTGGAGCCACCAGCAGCACAAACAATTATTCCATGATGATTTTGGAGATCACTCTTGGAAGAAGAACTAGAGGCGGGAAAATATAAGCCACTTGATAACACCAAGGAAGTGTCAATGCATCCACTGCTTCCGCCTGAGGGTCCCTGGAAAGTTTCTTATTTAGGTGAAATGCCATCAGAACTATTTCCAGAAGCCCCAACATCTGAACAACTTGAGAAAACACATCTGGGTGGAGAGACCATTCTCCCGGATGTAAAGTCTGACAACTGAGGTAATACACTTCCCAATTGTCTATACCTGGGATATGAACCGCAGAAATTAGACCGGAGCTGGATTCCGCCCAAACAAGTATCCAAGATACTTATTTCATAGCTTGAGGACTGCGAGTCCCACCCTGATGATTGACATATGTCACAGTTGTGATATTGTCTGTCTGAAAGTAACGGTTCTCTCTTCAACAAAGGCCAAAACTGAAGAGTCCTGAGAATCGCACAGAGTTCCAAAATATTTATTGGTAATCTTGAGATTTCCAAACCCCTTGTGCTGTCAGAGATCCCCAAACAGCTCCCCAACCTGAAAAACTTGCATCTGTTGGTATCACAGTCCAGGTTGGACGAATGAAAGAGGCCCCTAGAATTATACGATGGGATCTAACCACCAAGTCAGAGAAAGTTAAACATTGGGATTTAAGGATATTAATAGTGATATCCTTGTATAATCCCTGCACCAATGGTTCAGCATACAAAGCTGGAGAGGTCTCATATGAAAATGAGCAAAGGGCATCACGTCCCATGCTGCAGTCATGAGACCTAAAACTTCCATGCACATAGTTACTGAAGGGAATTACTGAGACTGAAGGCTCCGACAGACTGCAACCAATTTCAAACGTCTCTTGTCTGTTAGAGACAAAGTCATGGACACTGAATCTATCTGGAAACCTAAAAAAGGTTACCTTTGTCTGAGGAATCAAAAAACTTTTTGGTAAACTGATCCTCCAACCATGTCTTCGAAGAAACAACAGTAGTTGATTCGTGTGAGATTCTGCAGAACGTAAAGACAGAGCAAGTACCAAGATATCATCCAAATAAGGAAACGCTGCAACACCCCACTCTCTGATTACAGAGAGTAGGACACAGAGAACCTTTGAAAATATTCTTGGAGCTGTCGCTAGGCCAAAAGGAGGAGCAACAAATTGGTAATGCTTGTCTAGAAAAGAGAATCTCAGGAACTGATAGCGATCTGGATGAATCGGAAAATATAAAGATATGCATCCTGTAAGTCTATTGTGGACAAATAATGCCCTTGCTGAATAAAAGGCAGAATAGACCTTATAGTCATCATTTTGAAAGTTGGTACTCTTACATATTGATTCAAAATGTTTAGATCCAAAACTGGTCTGAATGAATTTTCTTTCTTTGGGACAATGAATAGATTTGAATAAAACCCCAGACCCTGTTCCTGAAAACGGAACTGGCATGATTACCCCAGATAACTCCAGGTCTGAAACACACTTCAGGAAAGCCTGAGCCTTTACTGGGTTTGCTGGAATGCGTGAGAAAAAAAATTCTCACAGGTGGTCTTACTCCAATCTATCCTATTCTGTACCCCTGAGAGACAATATTCTGAATCCAATGATTTTGGACCGAATTGATCCAAAACATCTTTGAAAAATCATAATCTGCCCCCTACCAGCTGAGCAGGAATAAGGGCTGCACCTTCATGCGGACTTGGGGGCTGGCTTTGATCTCTTAAAAGGCTTGGATTTATTCCAATTTGAAGGATTCGAATTGGAAACAGATTCCTTGGGGGAAGAATTAGGTTTCTGTTCCTTATTTAGGAACGAAAATGGTTAGAAGTTTAAGATTTACCCTTAGATCTTTTATCCTGAGGCAAAAAAAACAAAAAACTCCCTTCCCCCCAGTGACAGTTGAAATTATAGAATCCAACTGTGAACCAAATAATTTATTACCTTGGAAAGAAAGAGATAGTAATCTGGACTTAGAAGTCATATCAGCATTCCAAGATTTAAGCCACAAAGCTCTTCTAGCTAAAATAGCTAGACATAGATTTAACATCAATTTTGATGATATCAAAAAATGTCATCACAAATTAAATTATTAGCATATTGAATCAAGTTAACAATGCTAGACAAATCATGATCCGATACTTGTTGCGCTAAAGTATCCAACCAAAAAGTTGAACCAGCTGCAAAATCAGCCAAATAAATTGCAGGCCTAAGAAGAACTACTGAATATAAATAAGCTTTCCTTAGATAAGATTCAAGTTTCCTATCTAAAGGATCTTTAAAAGAAGTACTATCTTCCGTAGGAATAGTAGTACGTTTAGCAAGAGTAGAGATAGCCCCATCAACTTTGGGGATCTTTTACCAAAACTCCAATCTAACTGCTGGCAAAGGATACAATTTTTAAACCTTAAAGAAGGAATAAAAGAAGTACCAGGCCTATTCCATTCCTTAGAAATCATATCAGGAATAACATCAGGAACTGGAAAAACCTCTGAAATAACCACAGGAGGTTTATAACGTTTACTAGTTTTAATATCAAGAGGACTAGTCTCCTCAATATCCGCTATAATCAACACTTCTTTAACAAAGAACGAATGTACTCCATTTTAAATAAATAAGTAGATTTGTAAGTGTCAATATCTGAGGAAGGACCTTCTGGATCAGATAGATCCTCATCAGGAGGAGGATAATACAGTATGTTGTTGGTCATTTGAAATTTCATCAACTTTATGAGAAGTTTTAAAAATCCTTTACATTTATTAGAAGGCGGGATGGCAGACAAAGCCTTCTGAATAGAATCAGCAATAAATTCTTATAAATTCACAGGTATATCTTGTACATTAGATGTTAAAAGAACAGCAACAGGCAATGTACTATTACTGATGGACACATTCTCTGCATGTAAAAGTTTATCATGAAAACTTATTACAAACCACAGCTGGAGATATAATCTCCACAAGATTACAACAAATGTACTTAGCTTTGGTAGAACGGTTATCAGTCAGCAGGGTTCCAACAGCGATTTCTGAGACAGGATCAGATTGAGACATCTAGTAAATGTAAGAGAAAAAACAACATATAAAGCAAAATTATAAATTTCCTTATATGGCAGTTTCAGGAATGGGAAACAAATGCAAACAGCATAGCCCTCTGATAGAAAAAAAGGCAAGAGGCATATAGGAATGGGGTTTAAAACAATGAGAATATGTGGCGCCAAGTATGACGCACAGAGAATTTTTTTGGTGCTAACAACATCCGGAAATGACACACTCGCGTCATTGAAGACGCAAGCGTCGACAAAGACACCAGAAATGACGAATTTGCGTAATTGAACATAACTTTGCGGCAAAAAAATCTCGCACCAAAAATGACGCAATATAGTTTGACATTTTGAGCCCTCGCGAGCCTAATTCTGCCCGCGAATTTAAAAGGACAGTCAATTGAAAAAAGACTATACCCCAGGTAAGAAATACATTTTCCTAAAAAACAGAATTTATGTTTACCTGATAAATTACTTTCTCCAACGGTGTGTCCGGTCCACGGCGTCATCCTTACTTGTGGGATATTCTCTTCCCCAACAGGAAATGGCAAAGAGCCCAGCAAAGCTGGTCACATGATCCCTCCTAGGCTCCGCCTACCCCAGTCATTCGACCGACGTTAAGGAGGAATATTTGCATAGGAGAAACCATATGATACCGTGGTGACTGTAGTTAAAGAAAATAAATTATCAGACCTGATTAAAAAACCAGGGCGGGCCGTGGACCGGACACACCGTTGGAGAAAGTAATTTATCAGGTAAACATAAATTCTGTTTTCTCCAACATAGGTGTGTCCGGTCCACGGCGTCATCCTTACTTGTGGGAACCAATACCAAAGCTTTAGGACACGGATGATGGGAGGGAGCAAATCAGGTCACCTAGATGGAAGGCACCACGGCTTGCAAAACCTTTCTCCCAAAAATAGCCTCAGAAGAAGCAAAAGTATCAAACTTGTAAAATTTGGTAAAAGTGTGCAGTGAAGACCAAGTCGCTGCCCTACATATCTGATCAACAGAAGCCTCGTTCTTGAAGGCCCATGTGGAAGCCACAGCCCTAGTGGAATGAGCTGTGATTCTTTCGGGAGGCTGCCGTCCGGCAGTCTCGTAAGCCAATCTGATGATGCTTTTAATCCAAAAAGAGAGAGAGGTAGAAGTTGCTTTTTGACCTCTCCTTTTACCGGAATAAACAACAAACAAGGAAGATGTTTGTCTAAAATCCTTTGTAGCATCTAAATAGAATTTTAGAGCGCGAACAACATCCAAATTGTGCAACAAACGTTCCTTCTTCGAAACAGGTTTCGGACACAGAGAAGGTACGATAATCTCCTGGTTAATGTTTTTGTTAGAAACAACTTTTGGAAGAAAACCAGGTTTAGTACGTAAAACCACCTTATCTGCATGGAACACCAGATAAGGAGGAGAACACTGCAGAGCAGATAATTCTGAAACTCTTCTAGCAGAAGAAATTGCAACCAAAAACAAAACTTTCCAAGATAATAACTTAATATCAACGGAATGTAAGGGTTCAAACGGAACCCCCTGAAGAACTGAAAGAACTAAGTTGAGACTCCAAGGAGGAGTCAAAGGTTTGTAAACAGGCTTGATTCTAACCAGAGCCTGAACAAAGGCTTGAACATCTGGCACAGCTGCCAGCTTTTTGTGAAGTAACACAGACAAGGCAGAAATCTGTCCCTTCAGGGAACTTGCAGATAATCCTTTTTCCAATCCTTCTTGAAGGAAGGATAGAATCTTAGGAATCTTAACCTTGTCCCAAGGGAATCCTTTAGATTCACACCAACAGATATATTTTTTCCAAATTTTGTGGTAAATCTTTCTAGTTACAGGCTTTCTGGCCTGAACAAGAGTATCGATAACAGAATCTGAGAACCCTCGCTTCGATAAGATCAAGCGTTCAATCTCCAGGCAGTCAGCTGGAGTGAGACCAGGTTCGGATGTTCGAACGGACCTTGAACAAGAAGGTCTCGTCTCAAAGGTAGCTTCCATGGTGGAGCCGATGACATATTCACCAGATCTGCATACCAAGTCCTGCGTGGCCACGCAGGAGCTATCAAGATCACCGACGCCCTTTCCTGATTGATCCTGGCTACCAGCCTGGGGATGAGAGGAAACGGCGGGAATACATAAGCTAGTTTGAAGGTCCAAGGTGCTACTAGTGCATCCACTAGAGCCGCCTTGGGATCCCTGGATCTGGACCCGTAGCAAGGAACTTTGAAGTTCTGACGAGAGGCCATCAGATCCATGTCTGGAATGCCCCACAGTTGAGTGACTTGGGCAAAGATTTCCGGATGGAGTTCCCACTCCCCCGGATGCAATGTCTGACGACTCAGAAAATCCGCTTCCCAATTTTCCACTCCTGGGATGTGGATAGCAGACAGGTGGCAGGAGTGAGACTCCGCCCATAGAATGATTTTGGTCACTTCTTCCATCGCCAGGGAACTCCTTGTTCCCCCCTGATGGTTGATGTACGCAACAGTTGTCATGTTGTCTGATTGAAACCGTATGAACTTGGCCCTCGCTAGCTGAGGCCAAGCCTTGAGAGCATTGAATATCGCTCTCAGTTCCAGAATATTTATCGGTAGAAGAGATTCTTCCCGAGACCAAAGACCCTGAGCTTTCAGGGATCCCCAGACCGCGCCCCAGCCCATCAGACTGGCGTCGGTCGTGACAATGACCCACTCTGGTCTGCGGAAGGTCATCCCTTGTGACAGGTTGTCCAGGGACAGCCACCTCTGGTCCTCTGATTTACTTGTATCCTCGGAGACAAGTTCGTATAGTCCCCATTCCACTGACTGAGCATGCACAGTTGTAATGGTCTTAGATGAATGCGCGCAAAAGGAACTATGTCCATTGCCGCTACCATCAAGCCTATCACTTCCATGCACTGCGCTATGGAAGGAAGAGGAACGGAATGAAGTATCCGACAAGAGTCTAGAAGTTTTGTTTTTCTGGCCTCTGTCAGAAAAATCCTCATTTCTAAAGAGTCTATTATTGTTCCCAAGAAGGGAACCCTTGTTGACGGAGATAGAGAACTCTTTTCCACGTTCACTTTCCATCCGTGAGATCTGAGAAAGGCCAGGACGATGTCCGTGTGAGCCTTTGCTTGAGGAAGGGACGACGCTTGAATCAGAATGTCGTCCAAGTAAGGTACTACAGCAATGCCCCTTGGTCTTAGCACAGCTAGAAGGGACCCTAGTACCTTTGTGAAAATCCTTGGAGCAGTGGCTAATCCGAAAGGAAGCGCCACGAACTGGTAATGCTTGTCCAGGAATGCGAACCTTAGGAACCGATGATGTTCCTTGTGGATAGGAATATGTAGATACGCATCCTTTAAATCCACCGTGGTCATGAATTGACCTTCCTGGATGGAAGGAAGAATTGTTCGAATGGTTTCCATTTTGAACGATGGAACCTTGAGAAACTTGTTTAAGATCTTGAGATCTAAGATTGGTCTGAACGTTCCCTCTTTTTTGGGAACTATGAACAGATTGGAGTAGAACCCCATCCCTTGTTCTCCTAATGGAACAGGATGAATCACTCCCATTTTTAACAGGTCTTCTACACAACGTAAGAATGCCTGTCTTTTTATGTGGTCTGAAGACAACTGAGACCTGTGGAACCTCCCCCTTGGGGGAAGCCCCTTGAATTCCAGAAGATAACCTTGGGAGACTATTTCTAGCGCCCAAGGATCCAGAACATCTCTTGCCCAAGCCTGAGCGAAGAGAGAGAGTCTGCCCCCCACCAGATCCGGTCCCGGATCGGGGGCCAACATTTCATGCTGTCTTGGTAGCAGTGGCAGGTTTTTTGGCCTGCTTTCCCTTGTTCCAGCCTTGCATTGGTCTCCAAGCTGGCTTGGCTTGAGAAGTATTACCCTCTTGCTTAGAGGACGTAGCACTTTGGGCTGGTCCGTTTCTACGAAAGGGATGAAAATTAGGTTTATTTTTGGCCTTGAAAGGCCGATCCTGAGGAAGGGCGTGGCCCTTACCCCCCGTGATATCAGAGATAATCTCTTTCAAGTCAGGGCCAAACAGCGTTTTCCCGTTGAAAGGAATGTTAAGTAGCTTGTTCTTGGAAGACGCATCAGCTGACCAAGATTTCAACCAAAGCGCTCTGCGCGCCACAACAGCAAACCCAGAATTCTTAGCCGCTAACCTAGCCAATTGCAAAGTGGCGTCTAGGGTGAAAGAATTAGCCAACTTGAGAGCATTGATTCTGTCCATAATCTCCTCATAAGGAGGAGAATCACTATCGACCGCCTTTACCAGCTCATCGAACCAGAAACACGCGGCTGTAGCGACAGGGACAATGCATGAAATTGGTTGTAGAAGGTAACCCTGCTGAACAAACATCTTTTTAAGTAAACCTTCTAATTTTTTATCCATAGGATCTTTGAAAGCACAACTATCTTCTATGGGTATAGTGGTGCGTTTGTTTAAAGTGGAAACCGCTCCCTCGACCTTGGGGACTGTCTGCCATAAGTCCTTTCTGGAGTCGACCATGGGAAACAATTTTTTAAATATGGGGGGAGGGACGAAAGGAATACCGGGCCTTTCCCATTCTTTATTTACAATGTCCGCCACCCGCTTGGGTATAGGAAAAGCTTCTGGGAGCCCCGGGACCTCTAGGAACTTGTCCATTTTACATAGTTTCTCTGGGATGACCAACTTGTCACAATCATCCAGAGTGGATAATACCTCCTTAAGCAGAATGCGGAGATGTTCCAACTTAAATTTAAACGTAATCACATCAGGTTCAGCTTGTTGAGAAATGTTCCCTGAATCAGTAATTTCTCCCTCAGACAAAACCTCCCTGGCCCCATCAGACTGGTTTAGGGGCCCTTCAGAACCATTATTATCAGCGTCGTCATGCTCTTCAGTGTCTAAAACAGAGCAGTCGCGCTTACGCTGATAAGTGTGCATTTTGGCTAAAATGTTTTTGACAGAATTATCCATTACAGCCGTTAATTGTTGCATAGTAAGGAGTATTGGCGCGCTAGATGTACTAGGGGCCTCCTGAGTGGGCAAGACTCGTGTAGACGAAGGAGGGAATGATGCAGTACCATGCTTACTCCCCTCACTTGAGGAATCATCTTGGGCATCATTGTCATTGTCACATAAATCACATTTAATTAAATGAGAAGGAACTCTGGCTTCCCCACATTCAGAACACAGTCTATCTGGTAGTTCAGACATGTTAAACAGGCATAAACTTGATAACAAAGTACAAAAAACTTTTTAAAATAAAACCGTTACTGTCACTTTAAATTTTAAACTGAACACACTTTATTACTGCAATTGCGAAAAAATATGAAGGAATTGTTCAAAATTCACCAAAATTTCACCACAGTGTCTTAAAGCCTTAAAAGTATTGCACACCAAATTTGGAAGCTTTAACCCTTAAAATAACGGAACCGGAGCCGTTTTTAACTTTAACCCCTTTACAGTCCCTGGTATCTGCTTTGCTGAGACCCAACCAAGCCCAAAGGGGAATACGATACCAAATGACGCCTTCAGAAAGTCTTTTCTATGTATCAGAGCTCCTCACACATGCGACTGCATGTCATGCCTCTCAAAAACAAGTGCGCAACACCGGCGCGAAAATGAGGCTCTGCCTATGATTTGGGAAAGCCCCTAAAGAATAAGGTGTCTAAAACAGTGCCTGCCGATATAATCTTATCAAAATACCCAGATTAAATGATTCCTCAAGGCTAAATATGTGTTAATAATGAATCGATTTAGCCCAGAAAAAGTCTACAGTCTTAATAAGCCCTTGTGAAGCCCTTATTTACTATCTTAATAAACATGGCTTACCGGATCCCATAGGGAAAATGACAGCTTCCAGCATTACATCGTCTTGTTAGAATGTGTCATACCTCAAGCAGCAAGAGACTGCTCACTGTTCCCCCAACTGAAGTTAATTCCTCTCAACAGTCCTGTGTGGAACAGCCATGGATTTTAGTAACGGTTGCTAAAATCATTTTCCTCATACAAACAGAAATCTTCATCTCTTTTCTGTTTCTGAGTAAATAGTACATACCAGCACTATTTTAAAATAACAAACTCTTGATTGAATAATAAAAACTACAGTTAAACACTAAAAAACTCTAAGCCATCTCCGTGGAGATGTTGCCTGTACAACGGCAAAGAGAATGACTGGGGTAGGCGGAGCCTAGGAGGGATCATGTGACCAGCTTTGCTGGGCTCTTTGCCATTTCCTGTTGGGGAAGAGAATATCCCACAAGTAAGGATGACGCCGTGGACCGGACACACCTATGTTGGAGAAAATGCATTTCCCAGATATGAAACTGACAGTCTGCAAAAGATAATATACTGAAACCTGAATCATGGCAATACATATATTTAGAACTTTATATAAATACATAAAGTGCCAAACCATAGCTGAGAGTGTCTTAAGTAAAACATACTTACCAAAAGACACCCATCCACATATAGCAGATAGCCAAACCAGTACTGAAACGGTTATTAGTAGAGGTAATGGAATATGAGAGTATATCGTCGATCTGAAAAGGGAGGTAGGAGATGAATCTCTACGACCGATAACAGAGAACCTATGAAATAGATCTCCCGTGAGGAAAACCATTGCATTCAAAAGGTGATACTCCTTTTGCGCCTCCTGGTAGGATTGTATATCCATACGTCACTAGCTCATGGACTCTTGCCAATTACATGAAAGAAATATTTATTGTAATTGCAACTGACTGAATAAGAAAAACATAATTTATGTAAGAACTTACCTGATAAATTCATTTCTTTCATATTAGCAAGAGTCCATGAGCTAGTGACGTATGGGATATACATTCCTACCAGGAGGGGCAAAGTTTCCCAAACCTTAAAATGCCTATAAATACACCCCTCACCACACCCACAATTCAGTTTAACGAATAGCCAAGAAGTGGGGTGATAAGAAAGGAGCGAAAGCATAAAAAATAAGGAATTGGAATAATTGTGCTTTATACAAAAAAATCATAACCACCACAAAAAAGGGTGGGCCTCATGGACTCTTGCTAATATGAAAGAAATGAATTTATCAGGTAAGTTCTTACATAAATTATGTTTTCTTTCATGTAATTAGCAAGAGTCCATGAGCTAGTGACGTATGGGATAGCAGATACCCAAGATGTGGAACTTCCACGCAAGAGTCACTAGAGAGGGAGGGATAAAATAAAGACAGCCAATTCCGCTGAAAAATTAATCCACTACCCAAATCAAGAGTTTCAATTTTTAAAATGAAAAAACCTGAAATTATAAGCAGAAGAATCAAACTGAAACAGCTGCCTGAAGTACTATTCTACCAAAATCTGCTTCTAAGAAGAGAAAACATCGAAATGGTAGAATGTAGTAAAAGTATGCAAAGAAGACCAAGTCATTGCTTTGCAAATCTGATCAACAGAAGCTTCATTCTTAAAAAGCCCAGGAAGTAGAAACTTACCTAGTAGAATGAGCCGTAATCCTCTGAGACGGGGATTAACCCGACTCCAAATAAGCATGATGAATCAAAAGCTTTAACCAAGATGCCAAAGAAATGGCAGAAGCCTTCTGACCTTTCCTAAAACCAGAAAAGATAACAAATAGACTAGAAGTCTGTCTGAAATCTGAATAACTTCAACATAATATTTCAAAACTCTTACCACATCCAAAGAATGTAAGAATCTTACCAAAGAATTCTTAGGATTAAGACACAATGAAAAGACAATAATTCCTCCACTAATGTTGTTAGAATTCACAACTTTAGGTGAAAATTGAAATGAGGAACAACCACCGTATCCTGATGAAAAATCAGAACAAGGAGATTCACAAGAAAGAACAGATAATTTAAAACTGTTCTAGTTGAAGAGATGTCTAAAAAGAACAATACTTTCCATAAAAGTAATTAATGTACAAAGAAAGCATATGCTCAAACAGAAGAGCCTGTAAAGCCTTCAGAATCAAATTAAGACTCCAAAGAGGAGAAATTGACTTAATGACAGGCTTGATACAAACCAAAGCCTGAACAAAACAAAGAATATTAGAAAGATTTAGCAATTCTTACTGTGAAACAGCACAGGAAAAGCAGAGATTTGTCCTTTCAAGGAACATGCAGACAAAACCTTATGAAGAAACTATAAAATCCTAGGAATTCTAAAAGAATTCCAAGAGAATTCATAAGAAGAGCATCATGAGATGTAAATCTTCCAAACTCGATAAATCCTATTAGACACAGATTTACGAGCCTGCAACATAGTATTACTTACTGAGTCAGAGAAACTCCTATGACTAAGTACTAAGCATTAAATGTTCATACCATCAAATTAATAATTTGAATTCCTGATGAAAAAAATTAAAGTTAAGATATAAGGTATGGCTATAATGGAAGTAACCAAGATTGGCAACTGAACATCCGAACAAGAACTATATACCAAAACCTGTGTGGCCATGCTAAAGCCACCAGCCACACCAAAGATTGCTCTCTGATGATTTTGAAAATCACTTTTAAAAGAAGAACCAGAGATGAAAAAATATAGGCAGATTGATAATTCCAAATAAGTGTCAATGCATACACTACTTCAGCCTGAGGATCCCCGAACCTAAATAGGCCCCTGGGAAGTTCCTTGTTTAGATGAGATGCCAACAGATCTATTACTGGAAGCCCTCACATCTGAAAAATTGAAAAACATATCTGGGTAAAAAGACCATTCTCCCGGATGTAAAGCTTGATTAACAGAGATAATCCGCTTCCCAATGTCTATACCTGGGAAAAAGACCACAGAAATTAGATAGGAGGTGAATTTAGCCCAAGCAAATATCCAAGATATTTCTGTCACAGCCTAAGAACTGATAGTCCCACCCTGATAATTGACATACGTCACAGTTATGACAATGTCTGTCTGAAAACAACAAACGTCTCTTCTTCAAAAAGAAACCAAACTGAAGAACTCTGAGAATGCACGGAGTTCCAAAAATATGAAATGGTAATCTCGCCTCCTGAGATTTCCAAACCCCTTGTGCTGACAGAGATCCTCAGACAGCCTCCCAACCTAAAAGACTCGCATCTGCAGATCATGGTCCAGATTGAAAGAACCGAAGAGACCTATAGAACTAAATGATGGTGATCTTAACCACCAAATCAAAGATAGTTAAACATTAGGATTCAAAGATATAAAAAGTGATATCCTAGAATCCCTGCACCATTATTCAGCATAAGAAAACTGGAAAGGTTTCCTAAATGAGCAAAGGGAATCGAATCCAATGCTGCAGCCATGAAACCTAAAACTTCCATGAATATATATAGCAACTTGAAGGAAATAATAGAGACTGAAAATTCGGACAAACGGAACCCAATAAACTTGTCACTTGTCTGTTAGAGACAAAAACATTGACACAATTTATCTGGAAAGCTAAAAAAAGGTGACCCTTGTGTGAGGAATCAAGGAGATTTTGATAAGAAGATCCTCTAACCATGTCTTGAAGAAACAACAAAGTTGAATCGTATGAGATTCCACAGAATAAAAAGACTGAACCAGTACCACCATACCGTCCAAATAAGGAACACTGAGAACCTTAGAAAAGTTTCTTAGAGCTGTCGCTAGACCAGAAGGAAAAGCAACAAATTGGTAATACTTGTCAAAAAAAAAAGAGAATCTCAGAAATTTAAATAATCTGAATGAAAATAGAAAATGAAGATATGCATCTATTGTATCTATTGTAAACAAATAATGCCATCACTGACCAAAAAGGCAGAATAGACCATATAAACTCCATTCTAAAAGATGGTACACTTATATGACAATTCAAAAAGATTTTCTATCTTTGGAACAATGAATAGTCTTGAATAAAACCCCAAAACCCAGTTCCTAGAAATGAAACTGGAATAAATACCCCAGAAGACTCCAGGTCTGAGCAGCGCTTGAGCCCCAACGGGTGACCAGCCGCGCTTCACCAGTACCCAAAACATATAGGTCTGAATACACTTCAGGAAAGTGTTAGTCTTACTGAAATAACTGGAATACGATAGAGAAAAAAGACTTCTCACAGATGGTTTTACTCTGAATCCTATTCTGTACCCAAAGTCTAAGAAGTTTGGACCGAATAGAACCAAACAAATTTCAAAAAAGTCTCAACCTGCCCCTTACCAGCCAAGCTGGAATAAGAACCGCACCTACATGCAAATTTGGGGAGCTGACTTAAAAAAGGCTTAATTGAATGATGAAAAAAAACTTCCAATTATAAACATGTTACTTGGGGAAGAATACAGGACTCCATTCTTTAGTAAGAACAGAAAACTAATATAAGCTTAAAGTTTTAGTCTTAGAACTCAATCTTGAAGCCCATAGTAACAGTTAAAGAATTGAATCCAATTATGAACCAAATAATTGATTACCTTGGAAAAAAAGAAATATGGATTTTAGAAATCAAATTAGCATTCCAAGATTGAAATCACAAAGTTCTTCTAGCTAAAACAGCTAAAGACATAGATTAAACCTCATTTGCAAAAATATTTAATAAAATGACAACACAAATGAAATTATTAGCATGTTAATTAAGTTAAAGGACCAGTCAACACACTGGACTTGCACAATCAACAAATGCAAGAAAACAAGACAATGCAATAGCACTTAGTCTGAACCTCAAATGAGTAGTAGATTTTGTCCTTTTAACAATGCTAAACAAATCATAATCCGATACTTGATCTTAAAGTATCCAACCAGAAAGATGAAGCAATTGCAACATCAGCCAAATAAATTACAGGTCTAAGAAAAGTACCTGAAAATAAATTTCCTTAACCCCTTAATGACCACAGCACTTTTCCATTTTCTGTCCGTTTGGGACCAAGGCTATTTTTACATTTTTGCGGTGTTTGTGTTTAGCTGTAATTTTCCTCTTATTCATTTACTGTACCCACACATATTATATACCGTTTTTCTCGCCATTAAATTAACTTTCTAAAAATACCATTATTTTCATCATATCTTATAATTTACTATAAAAAAAATTATAAAATATGAGGAAAAAATGGAAAAAAACACACTTTTTTTTAACTTTGACCCCCAAAATCTGTTACACATCTACAACCACCAAAAAACACCCATGCTAAATAGTTTCTAAATTTTGTCCTGAGTTTAGAAATACCCAATGTTTACATGTTCTTTGCTTTTTTTGTAAGTTATAGGGCCATAAATACAAGTAGCATTTTGCTATTTCCAAACTACTTTTTTTCAAAATTAGCGCTAGTTACATTAGAACACTAATATCTTTCAGGAATCTCTGAATATCCATTGACATGTATATATTTTTTTTTAGAAGACATCCCAAAGTATTGATCTAGGCCAATTTTGGTATATTTCATGCCACCATTTCACCGCCAAATGCGATCAAATACAAAAAATCGTTCACTTTTTCACAAATTTTTTCACAAACTTTCGGTTTCTCACTGAAATTATTTACAAACAGCTTGTGCAATTATGGCACAAATGGTTGTAAATGCTTCTCTGGGATCCCCTTTGTTCAGAAATAGCAGACATATATGGCTTTGGCATTGCTTTTTGGTAATTAGAAGGCCGCTAAATGCCGCTGCGCACCACACGTGTATTATGCCCAGCAGTGCAGGGGTTAATTAGGGAGCTTGTAGGGAGCTTGTATGGTTAATTTTAGCTTTAGTGTAGTGTAGTAGACAACCCAAAGTATTGATCTAGGCCCATTTTGGTATATTTCATGCCACCATTTCACCGCCAAATGCGATCAAATAAAAAAAAAAAACGTTAAATATTTCACAATTTTAGGTTTCTCACTGAAATTATTTACAAGCAGCTTGTGCAATTATGGCACAAATGGTTGTAAATGCTTCTCTGGGATCCCCTTTGTTCAGAAATAGCAGATATATATGACTTTGGCGTTGCTTTCTGGTAATTAGAAGGCCGCAAAATGCTGCTGCGCATCACACGTGTATTATGGCTAGCAGTGAAGGGGTTAATTAGGAAGTTTGTAGGGAGCTTGCAGGGTTAATTTTAGCTTTAGTGTAGAGATCAGCCTCCCACCTGACACATCAGACCCCCTGATCCCTCCCAAACAGCTCCCTTCCCTCCCCCACCCCACAATTGTCCCCGCCATCTTAAGTACTGGCAGAAAGTCTGCCAGTACTAAAATAAAAGCTTTTTGGGGGGTTTAGGTTTTTAAAAAAAAAAAAAAAAAAAAATTCTGCTGTGTAGGACCCCCTTAGCCTCCAACCTCCCTGATCCCCCCCAAAACAGCTCTGTAACCTTCCCCATCTGCCTTATTGGGGGCCATCTTGGGTACTGGCAGCTGTCTGCCAGTACCCAGCTTGCACAAAAAAGGGCTTTTTTTTCTTAGGTTTTTTTTTTTCTGTAGTGTAGCTTCCCCAAACCCCCACCACCACCACAAACCCCCACCACCTCATTGATCGTTTTTGTTTTTTTACTTTTTTAACCGATTTATTTTAAACCTTTTTCTGTAGTGTAGCGGTTCCCACCCGCTCCCTCCCCGTGCACGCGCCCGCCCTCCCGTGCACGCGCGCACGTCCGTGCGCGCCCCCGGGCATCCCCGCCCACGATCCCGCCCCCCTCCACATCTCCAGGGCCATCGATGGCCGCCACCCGCCTCCCGGTACTGCTCCCACCCACCAACGAAGGAAGCCACCGATCTCCGGTGCAGAGAGGGCCACAGAGTGGCTCTCTCTGCATCGGATGGCTTCAAAAGGTTATTGCAGGATGCCTCCATATCGAGGCATCACTGCAATAACCGGAAAGCAGCTAGAAGCGAGCAGGATCGCTTCCAGTTGCTTTCCACACCGAGGACGTGCAGGGTACGTTCTCAGGCGTTAACTGCCTTTTTTTTGAGGACGTACCCTGCACGTCCTCGGTCGTTAAGGGGTTAAATAAGATACAACCATCTGAAGGAAAAAAATAAATACTATTTGCTATAAGAATAATAGTATATTTAGCAGGAGTAGAGATAGCCCCATTAACTTGGGGAATCTTTCCTCAAAACTAACTGCCGGCAAAGAATACAATTTAAAAACCTTAAATAAGGACTAAAAGAAAATTCTCAGCCTATTCCATTCCCTAGTATCAGGAACTGGAAAAAAACATCTGAAGAAATCACAGAAGATAAATAAGCAGAATTTAAATGTTAGCTAGTCTTTAAAATCCAAAGAACTAGTTACTTCAATATCCAAAATAATCAACACCTTTTGAACAAAGAACAAATGTACTCTATTAAAAAATAAAAAAGTAGATTTGTTAGTGTCAATATCTGATGAAGAAAAATTCTGAATGAGAAAAAAACACCATCAGAGAGGGATAATTCAATATGTTGTTGGTCATTTGAAACTTCATCAACTAAAAAAGAAGAATGAAAAAGACCTAAAATTTTTTAGAAGGCAGGATGTCAGACAAAGCCTTTAAAATAGAATCAGAAAAAAATTCTTATAAATTTCTAAGTATATCTTGTACATAAGATGTAAAAAGAATAGCAATATATAAAGCATAAATACTAATGGATTCTGCATGTAAAAGTTTATCATGATAACGTATTTAGAGCTGCAACAACTAATCGTCATAATCGATAATCGATTATGAAAATAGTTGTCAACGAATCTCATAATCGATTAGTTGGTCTGTGCACAACACCAGCTGCTTCACTCCAATGAACTCCTGCATATGGTATTGTGTTTTATGGTTATGTCCTTAGCCTAAAGGACGTCTACAGACATTTTACTTTTCACTTTTTCAGGACAGTATACGTTTACGTGTCTTATGTGCAACCCAGCTATAATAATCATCATTTGGATTGTTTATATTAAATCTGGTGATTTGGAACTATGCTTTTCATGATATAGTGCCAAGCTGCTTGTTTACACCTTGCCCCTCGATTGATGGGAGTTATTTAAATTGCTGTGCACTATTATCTGTTTGCACAATTATTAGCGTATTGCTTGCTATTGCTGATTATATGTACTGTATACATAAATGTGTAAGGCTTTGTCCTGTTATTGATATACAGTCCTTAGTGCTTCTGATTTTGTTTTTTATTGTTTTTTTATATTTTTAATAAACTGTGATAATATGTACCAGATTCAACCTTTATAAGTATATATTCGTTATTTTTAGAGCGGACTAGATATTTCCCCTAACCTTATAGCTGGTTATTTACAATTGCATATAGATATTCAAGATATTTTTATGTTAGAATGAAGTCAAGGGTTACTTTATTGAGAGGTCCCTTGCCAAGGTAGAAATATCCCACTTTGGTGAAATTGGCAAAACCCTACTTATGCACCTCAACAGCCTATTCTCTGCTGCAGGAAATATAGCTGCAAACAGAGAGCCAGCCTTAGCCAGAAGCATGTGGACATGTCGAGATTTTTGCATTTCAATGCAAAGTTTCTGAAAGAGTGAACAGAATGTTATTAACAATGATAGTCTATATCTTTCTAGTTCTACCTCTTTTCAAACAGTTTGTGGTTTTGTTTTGTTTAATTATAAAACTGTGCTCTGCTGCTTAAAGGGACATGCCACCCACATTTTTTCTTTTATGATTTAGAAAGAGAATGCAATTTTAAACATCTTTCTAAGTTACTTATATTATCTAATTTGTTTTATTCTCTTGATATTCTTTGATGAAAGCATATCTAGATATGCTCACTAGCTGCTGATTGGTTGCTGCACATAGAAGCCTCGTGTGATTGGCTCACCATGTGCATTGCTTTTTCTTCAGCTAAGGATATTTAAAAAATGAAGCAAAATAAATAATGGAAGTAAATTGTAATGTTGCTTAAATTTCTATTCTCTATCTGAATCATGAAAGAAAGATTTTGGGTTTAGTGGCCCTTTAAAAAATTGAAGAAACAGTTGTGTTAATGTAAAGTTTTAGTCTGAAGTTTATATTTGTAACAATCATTATGTGGATTTTATTGAAAAAAATAGGAAACTATTATTGATTCTCTTTTTATACGATTAGTTGATTAATCGAAAAAATAATCGGCCGATTAATCGATTATGAAAATAATCGTTAGTTGCAGCCCTAAACGTATTACAAACCATAACTAAAGATAAACATTCATAACATTTAAAATAAATGAACTTAGCTTTGGTAGGACTGATCTCAGTCAACAGGAATCCCTCAGCATGTTCTGATCCAGGAACAGTGAATGGAAAATCTTGCAATATGTAATAGAAAAAAACAACATATAAAGCAAAATTATCAAATTCCTTAAATGACAGTTTCAGGAATGGGAAAAAATGCAAAACAAACAAGCTTCTAGCAACCAGAAGCAACAAAAAAATGAGACTTAAATAAAGTGAGAAAAAGTGAACAAGTATGATGCCCATATTTTTGGCGCCAAGTACAACGCCCATATTTTTTGGCGCCAAGTATGACGCCACATCCTCTGACGCCGAAAACGACGCCCACATTTTTGGTGCAAAAAAACGTCTGAACACACATGCGTCAAAAAAATGACGTAACGACGAACAAACTTCCGGCGTCAACTACGGCGCCGGAAATGACTAAATTTTGCGCCAAAAAAGTGAGAAAAAAATATTTATTCATATGCATTATCCCAAATAATGAAACTGACAGTCTGAATTTAAGGAATACTGATTATCCTGAATCATGGCAAATATAAGTTTAAAGACATATATTTAGAACTTTACATATAAAGTGCCCAACCATAGCTTAGAGTGTCACAAAAAATAAGAATTACTTACCCCAGGACACTCATCTACATATAGTAGATAGCCAAACCAGTACTGAAACGAGAATCAGTAGAGGTAATGGTATATAAGAGTATATCGTCGATCTGAAAAGGGAGGTAGGAGAAGAAATCTCTACGACCGATAGAGAACCTATGAAATAGATCCCCTAGAGGAAGACCATTGTATTCAAATAGGCAATACTCTCTTCACAACCCTCTGACATTCACTGCACTCTGAGAGGAAAACCGGGCTCCAGCCTGCTGCGAAGCGCATATCAACGTAGAATCTAGCACAAACTTACTTCACCACCTCCATGGGAGGCAAAGTTTGTAAAACTGAATTGTGGGTGTGGTGAGGGGTGTATTTATAGGCATTTTAAGGTTTGGGAAACTTTGCCCCTCCTGGTAGGAATGTATATCCCATACGTCACTAGCTCATGGACTCTTGCTAATTACATGAAAGAAATATGTTTACTATAGAGCTATTTTCAAATCAAATATTCTTTTGCATGGGATAGGAGAATCAAATTTTGCTGAGCCTTAGTAGAATTTCAAGAATTTGTGCTTCGAGAGATCAGCTGCCTCACTATAGTTTACTATAGCAATGTTACAATGCAATGCAAAAAGTGACATATAAAATAAAGATATGTACAATGTCATCTGTTCATAGCTATATACATAGCTATGCCTCACTGAGTGGTGTATGTTTTATGTGAACAAAAGGTATCTGTCTTGCTGCTATAATAATGATGTCATTTACCACCACTCAAAGCAATCAGTGCTGTAGAGATGTGAATTCGGATCTTTTGTGAGGATCCAAATGCAAAAGTAGATGGCCCCTAAGATCTTTTTGTAGAGGGATTGATCTAGTGAAAGATCACCATACTGAGATCTGTGCAAATCCAAATCTTAGTATGGTGATCTCTCGCTAGATTTAATCCAGTTACGAAATGATCCAAAATGCACAAGCTGCTGCCTACTTTCTTTCGCATTTGGAGCCTCACAAACGATCTGAATGCCCTGTACTTTATGACCTTTCACCCCCGCACCCCAGCTCTATGTGCTACAACCACTGCCAAATGTTAAAATTTTAAAAAAACACATCTATGCAAAGAATGACTTTATTATATGATAGAAACATAGAAACATAGATATTGACGGCAGATAAGAGCCATAGGCCCAGCAAGTCTGCCCGACCTTACCTAACAGTATAAACTTATCTAGTTCGTAGGATTGCCTTATGCTTGTCCCATGCATTTTTAAAGTCCCCCACAGTGTTTGTTGCTACTACCTCTTGAGGAAGTTTATTCCATAAATCAATCACTCTTTCTGTAAAGAAGTGCTTCCTCAAATTACTCTTGAATCTACTACCCTTTAGCTTTAGCTCATGACCCCTTGTTCTTGAATTTTCCATTTTATGTAAAATACCCACAGCCTCAGTTTTACTAAACCCTTTAATGTACTTGAAAGTTGCTATCATATCACCTCTTTCCCTTCTCTCCTCTAAGCTATACATATTTAGGTCATTGAGCCTATCCTGGTAAGTTTTATTTTTTAGACCATGTACCATTTTGGTAGCCCTCCTTTGCACAGATTCAAGTTTGTTAATATCCTTCTGAAGATATGGCCTCCAGAACTGCACACAATACTCAAGATGAGGCCTAACTAATGATCTATAAAGTGGCATAAGAACCTTACTATTTCTGCTGCAAATACCTCTACCAATACATCCAAGCATTCTGCTAGCCTTATTTGCTGCATTACTACATTGTTTACAAAGTTTTAAATCATCTGAAATAATAATTCCCAAGTCC